>NC_056750.1:377290963-377503463 GCF_019279795.1 Protopterus annectens
AAGGGGTACCCAGTGGGTCTGGATTGGGAGAGAGATTTTCCTGCCCTTTTGTGGCTACGTTTTCTAGTGACAGTTATTCTATACAGGATATAGTTAATACGAATTGGATTGTTTTGAAAAGTGATCCTGTTATGGTGGCCCTGTTTGATGAACACCCTGAAATTGTTTTCAGGAGGGGGAGGAATATAAAAATATTTTGGAGCAAGTAAAGGACACTATTATACAAGGTAACATGACATCTTGTGGGGCATGTAGTCAGTGCAAACATATTGTAATTACATCTAAGGTGAAGATTTGTAACAGGGAAATTAGTGTCAAAGGAAAATTTAATTGTCACACTTAAGGTGTAGTATATGTGGCTTTGTGTTCTCATTGTTCCAGCTTTTACGTTGGAAAGACCCAACAGAAGCTGGCTCAGAGAATATATATATATGGGCGGCGCAGTGGTGCAGCGGTTAATGCTGTCGCCTCACAGCAAGAGGTTTTCCAGTTCGATTCTCGGCTGGGGTGCCTTCTGTGTGGAGTTTGCATGTTCTCCCTGCATTCGCGTGGGTTTCCTCTGGGTAATCCGGTTTCCTCCCACATTCTAAAGACATGCTTCTGGAGCGTTTCTTCCCGGGCCTCCACTGAAAACAGGATCTGTGTAACCTAGTTGGACTTTCCTGGTCAACAAATGTTAAATAAATAATAAATAAATAAAAAAATATGACCATCTGTATGATGTCTGCCATTGTGACGAAAATAACGCCTTATATAGGCATATTAAAAAATTCCCTGACCATGTTTTTAAATTTTTGGTGTTGCAGCAGGTTAAACGAGGTGACAGGGCCGGTCCTTGGAAACTAAGGTTGGAGGACAAGGAAGTTTGGTGGCAGGTCTTTCTTAATGCCCATGTACCCCCAGGTTTGAATGATGCTATTTCTATTAGTAGTAAATTGAAGCTTAGGGTATTGGATAGGTAATTTTACAATAATAATAATATATTTATGAATTGTTTATTATTGTACATATTTTTTGTTTTCAAGTATGACTTATGTTTTAATTTACATATTTTTTAATGTTCAATTAATTTTTCAGTGTTATGTATTTGAATTAGTTAATTGTGGATTAATTGATTGTTCAGTGGGGGTGTGGTTTGTAATATAAATGTTGAGCATTTGTGAGATGAATTTGTCTGATGAAGTTTGGCTACTGTGCTTTACGAAAGTGCTTACTTTGTAATTTCTACCTGGGTCCTTTTGCAGTAAATTATCGTGTTTTTAAATTGCAGCTGTTTGGTTCATTTTTTTCTTTTTTACAAGTTGGTGTTTTTTTACGGTATTTTCGGTTAAAGCTTACATCTCAAAATGTGTAGATGACGTAACTACTACCAAGTCCATCATCATATGAGCGAACCAAAAGCCATGATTAACCAGTGAGGTGTATGAGTTCATAAAAGCACAAAGTGCAGTATTCAGATCCAAGGACAAGGAAGCCCTAAAAGTAGTCATTGGTAAACTGAGCAAAGGTATAAAACAAGCAAAGAGAACCAATGGCAGAAAGATCCAGGGTCACTTTAATGATCAAAATGATACCTGACATCAGTGGAAGGGCATACAAGCCATAGCTAATAATTACTGTATCAAAAATACTTACCAAAAGCTTGATTTACTATACTATAACAAAAGATATCTCACACCAGTTGCAAGACGGGTACTCTTTCTTGCTTATCTCTTACCCTACCCCTTATATGGCTCCCAAATCTTCACTAACCTACAGGCAACACTACTGAATAAGATGGAAAATACATATCACAAAATAGCTAGATTTGCCACCAACACTCATCCTAAAGCCCATCACTGCCTGATCTTGAAAACACTGAACTGGCTTGAGTTCCCCAATCAACTTCTTTTCTGTCAACTTAATATTATCCACTCCATCCTCTACAAACCCTCCTTCTGCCCTAACATTTCTAACATCTTAAATTACTACCTCCCAACCAGAAAACTTAGAAGCACCAGCCAAAACCTCCTTGACATCTACAAACCTAAAAAATCAGTTGCTGAAACTATATACAATTATCTTCCCTCTATCCACCAGAATAAGCTGCCTTTAACAATCAGATCTATCACAAAGCCCTACACATTTAAAATCACCCTAAAAGTCCACTTTACAAATACCTGGACTTGCTCCTGTACACAACCACCGTGAACGTAATCACCTGACCCCCTCTGCATACAGCCCCATTTCAATTCATACATAATTCTAGCCACAGAACTCTAACTCCTAATACCTAAATTTCTCCACTACTCATATTTACCTCCCTAACCTTTTTTTTTCCCCATTTGCTTACTCCCCTTTCTCAGATTTCACTTGATTCTAACTAATACTATTCTCCTGTCTTATTTATAAGTTAGAAAAAAATCTCTAATTTTCCCTCTTTTACCCATAGCCACCCCCTTTGTTTCTCTTGACACTATCTTTTTCTATCACCTGCTCTCTCTATCAACGTCCCCTCTGCTTCTGATTACTGATGTACATGCTGTTGCCTGTAAGAACTAAGATTTGCTGTACAGTACTTTCTGTACTCTTATCTTAAAGTCTGAGTTAATTGTCATTACTTCCCCCTCTAACTGGTGAAGTCATTATGTACTGGAGATATATGAATGACTTTAACATATTGTTTTATTGCCTTTTTTGTAAATAACACCTTTTAAACTATCATGCCACAAGTGGGAATCCAAGCATTATAATGCATGTTTATATTACCTCATGTTTACTGTACTGTTTGTAAACATTTTTATGATGTATGTAATATTTGTGGAGCTTTTTTCCCTGGGCCTCTGCTGAAAAAGGGCGCAAGCTCAGTCAGACATTCCCGATCAACAAATGTCAAATAAATAAATAACCAACTACAAACCTCATCAGTCTCTTGTGATGACAGTACTATATTCTTGAATGAGCTGAATAACTTCTTCAGCAGATTTAACATGGATAACAAAACAGTGGCAAGCAAACTCCCTGTCGGTAAGAATGAAGTAATGCTCCACCTAAACACAATAGATGAGAAGTGTCATCCCAAGAAAAGCAGCTGACCCTGATAACATCATGGGCAGGGTACTGAAAGACTGTGCATCAGGACTGACAACAGTGCTCATGGACATTTTCAACACTTCGCTGAAACTAGCCAGTGTGTTAAGGTGTTTTAAGAAGATGACCTTCATTCCATTACCCAAGAAACCACAGCCAACAAGTCTAAATGACTACCGACCAGTTGCTCTGACTTCGATAGTGATGAAGTGTTTTGAATGTCTGATTAAGAAACACATAACCTCAAACATACCAGCAACTTTGGACACACTGCAGTTTGCATGCAGGCCGAACTGCTGCACAGCAGATCAGATGCCGTCTCTCTAGCACTTCATGAAACCTTAAGTGACTTGGAAGGTAAGAACTGCTGTGCCAGAATGCTATTCATCGACTTCATTTATGCCTTCAACACTGTTACCCCTCAGAATCTAGTAAAGAAACTAGGACAGCTGGGCATAAACACCCCATTATGTAACTGGATCCTAAGTTTCCTCACGGTCAGGCCTCAAAAGATTTGTGTGGGCGACAACAGTTTTGGAAACATAACTCTGAACACTGGGGTACCCCAGGGATGTGTCCTGAGTCCTCTATTGTTGACACATGATTACACGGTCAGACAGGAGTCCAGTAAAATCATCAAATTTGCAGATGACGTCATGACCGTAGGCCTAGTCAAGGAATGGAAAGGAAACAGCCTACAGAAGTGAGATGGAGCTACTGATTGGATGGTGCGATAGCAACAAGTTAGCGTTGAAAGTCAGCAAAACTAAATAACTGATTGTGGACTTCAGAAGGCGTCAGGAAGCACATAAACCTCTAGAGATAAAAGGGATGTCAGTGGAGAGGTTCAAGAGCATGGCATTTCTTGGAATACGCATCTCAGAAGACTTGTTCTGGTCACTGCACACAAATTACACCACCAAAAAAAGTGCTGCAATGGTTGCACATCTTAAGGAAACTGAGAAAATCAAACTTGTCACAGACTATAGCATACCTCTCAACTGTACAGGTTTTCGCAGAATGTCCAGATTTCTGCCTCATATTTTCGGTATGTTCCCCCTAATAGTTGTCCCTTTCTGGCTAATAGCCAAGGATTGGAGTCAGGAAAAAATGACAAACACTTGAGTTTAAGACTCCACATTCTCCTGAAAATTCAGGCTAATTGCAAAACCTTTTATTCTATCTACTTTCTAAGTTTGTAAGAGCAATATTTAAAATCTTTCCAGATTTGTCCCCCCATCGTTTTAGGCTTTGTCCAGATTTTGTGGTCTAAGAGGTTGAGAGGTATCACAGTCCATCCTTCAAGCATTCTATAGGGGCACCATCGAGAATGTCCTAACCATGAGAAAAGCAAACTTGTCACAGTCTATCCTCCAAGCATTCTATAGGGGCACCAAGGAGCGTGTCCTAACCAAAAACATCATAGTCTGGTATGGGAATAGTAATGGTTCCAACACTGTGGTGTAGATTTGAATGACAATAGTTTACTTTGACAGGACCTTTTTAGGAACATTATCAGTGCACCTAGTTGACAGGGTTGCCACTTGTCTCTCTTTCAGCAGTTCTGTCCTGTGTGTGTGTGCGTGGGGGGGGGGGGGTTGAAAATGGTAAATGTGTTGATACTTTACAAGAAAAAAATATTTTCTGACTTTTCTCTAAATGTCACAGAAATATTTGATACTACATTTGAGTTATCTCAATATATAAACTATTATAAATACCCAACATTTAAAACTTAGCATTTTAATACTGTGTTGCTGTTTATGTAAATTTGTCAGAAGAGGTGGCAACTGCCTTTTAACCCCTGACTGAACTAATTGCTTTGTTTTGCTATGAAAGGAGAGTGCTAAGATCTCCTCCTCTCTGTAATAAAATAGTGGAAAACAGTTCCACAGCTTTCTGTCTTTTTTGTATATCAGATACTGTGTTCCTGACATTAGCAGGATTAATTGCCCATCTATGATTGACAGCAGTACCTGACAGGGTAAACTACAGATTTAACTGTGTCTGTGATATGTCATGCAGGCAGAGACAAATTCCTCTGCAAAGTATGTGAGAAGTTGAGCATAAAAAAAGGTAGTTGGGCTTTCCTTTCCTTTCATTCCAATGGAAGGAAATAAATGTTTTAAAAAGTACAAGCTGGTTTATGGTACCTACATAATACTGAAATTGTATTGTAGGGAGAAAAGAAACCTAAGGGCTGAGTTTAACTATAGGGGAGGACAGGGTTTTCCTTTAACTTTTGTCAACCCCTCTAAATAATTATTGTTACTTATTAACCATACCTCTTTTTCTTTTATTTCTACCCTATTTTTAAACACCAGTTTCATTTTATCCCACTGACTAGCTGTAATTTCTGAAGAAATTTCTATCTTCCCTATCAGTTCTTGAATAATTTCCACTACCATTCCTTAATTTCCTCTGTTTTTAACAGGTGGAAGTGCTAATGTCTCATTTTTACTTAATTACCCTACATTTTTATCTTGGTTGTTATTGACACATGATCTGAAGTAGTTATTGGAAGTGTGTCAAAGCTTTCAATTAAATGCACATGTTCCTTTGAAATATAATTTCTATGTTGTCTAGCCCCAGTTATTGTATCTTGGGAAATAATATGGAAATTCTCTTTGAGTTCCTGGTACTGAATTCACATCTTCCATACCAAATATTTTCATAAATGTCTTCAAAAATTTACCTGCTTTGTTATATTTCCCTTCTAAGTGTACCAGTTCCATCCTCACTGTTGCAAATCAAGTTCCATTTCCCACTTATAAGTAGTATTCCCTATTGAAGGCTGATTATTTCTCCCAAATTTTCTTAAGCACCATAATAGCTGTTTTATGTGGAACATAAATACATGCCAGTGTAATCTCCGTTGCCAATATCCCCTTACTACCACATATCTATCATTTTGTTATCTTTTTACCTCTTCTCTTACTATTGGATTTCCTCTAGCAATTAGTATAAGTATGTCCCTTTTCCTTTGTACCTGATATTTCACCAAATATCCATCCCAAAATCCTTTCTTTATCAAAATCACATGCTGTCTTCTTATCAAATGTGTCTCCCATAGCATTACTATTTGCACTGAGCTTTTGATACCTGTGAGCAATTCATGTTCCAAAATAATATAATATGTTTAGTGTAGTCATTATGATAAGAAGATATTATTCCCACCTATTACATATTACGCTTATGCTTTTTTACATTTCTATTTCCTGCTTTTGTGTTACACGCACCCACTAACGTTTGGCAGGCTGATCTCTAATACAGTTGTTTCTTGAATATGTGTTTGATTCTTAATGTAAAGAATATGACAGAGTTATAACTTGATATTAATGCAGTCTATAAAAAAGATATTCAGCTGAGGGCCATTGTCCTGCAAGATTTGATTAAAAATAATGTCTGTCAGCAATTAATCAGAATGCCTGTTATTTATGCAAAAAAAAAAAAGAAATCAAAGCATGCTTTTAATTTTATTATCAGAGATGAAACTGATTACTTTTAGGACTGCTAGTTGTAAGTGTGAATGTTTTGACTAGACATAATACCAATGACAAGAGATCCACCTTGCAAGTAACCTCAGCCAGGTACTTGCACTGTATGCCTCTGGATGTATTCCTTTCTGCCAGTGTACATTGGGAAATACTTGTAATTCTCAAAACTGAGTTATGAGCTTAAAGCTGCAATAGTTAATATGTTAATGGAAGTTGTTATTCTAGCATATTAATTCATACGCATGTGTGTCTTTCTCAGTGCTGTACAATAGTGTTCTGTTTTATAACTGAATGTAGTTGAAACTCTGCTACTGTTTTGTTCATTACAAATGAATGAGTTGTGATTTAGAAGATGCTGTTATAAAGCAGAGATTACATATATCTTTGTTGTGGGTGACCTGGAGCAGCTGAATTAACTAAACAGTGCTCCCGTGTTGAATCCGAAAAAGGTCCATGTTGGTCAGTGCTCTATCTCAGTTAACAAAATTCATATATGAGTAAATAAATAAAACAAAGTACATCTCCCTTACATAGAACCATTTTACTTCATGTAGTTATTTCATGTATTGACAATGTTATGACTTAACATGTTTTCAGTGAAGCTCATTGTTGTTTCTGCTGCTTAACTCCAGCATTGTACTGAATTCCTATTCATGATGTCTATGCTCATAGTTTAAGTAGAAATGCCAGTGAGCATCACAGAAAAGCAATCCACAATATTCCAAGACTGTGAGGCTCTAGTATGGATTTAAACCCGTTTTAAGAGTTCATTTATCAAGAATAAATATGTAATATCAGCCTGAGTTACTGTTTTCCTAAATAAGTCGCCTGCAAAATTTTGTCATATAAATTAAAACATTTTATTATGTATGGGCCTATATCTGTACAAGACCAGCAGTGGGTTCTAAAGGTAAATAAATCCTATGTTCAAAAATGGTTGTACACCTTGTCAGGAGTATTAGTGAAATGAGGCACATTTGTTGCCTTCGTTAGTGTTGTATCTGGCAAAGAAACCATCTTATGGATTTGGGTGCCATAAGGTCTGAATAGATCTTTCATCCTTCAGTGTAGAGAAAGTACTTCTGTTTTTCAGCACTGTAGGTGCCATTGGAGATAGAGACAGGAAAACAAGATAGCAGCTTATTTGATTAACTCTGATAAAACATCAGGCTTTAAAGTTTAAAAGCTGTGTTAACCAGGATAGTGAATTGTTCTGATGACCCATTACTGGCGTAACTTTGGCCAGGGGCAGGTATGTATATGTATATGTATATGTATATGTATCTGTGTGTGTATATGTATACCAAAAGCACAATTCACTGAAAGCAACCAAATGGAGAACAAGCCGAAGTTGAAAGTTTATTCAATCCACAAGAGAAACAAGTGATATATATATATATATAGATATATATATATATATATATATATATATATATATATATAGTACTGTGGCTTGAAATACTCCAGCGTTAATCACACATCACTTGTTTCTCTTGAAACAAGTGATATATATATATATATATATATATATATATATATATATATATATATATAGTACTGTGGCTTGAAATACTCCAGCGTTAATCACGCATCACTTGTTTCTCTTGTGGATTGAATAAACTTTCAACTTCGGCTCATTCTCCATTTGGTTGCTTTCAGTGAATTGTGCTTTTGGTTTCAAGTTGTTTTTATTCACTGACATCTACTGTTGGTTATTGTGTATATGTATATACATATATGTATATACAATAAATGAAGCAGAAAAAAGATGACTTATAAAGTAATTTCTTTAGAAAATTAATTCAAGTTTATGCCATTAAAGAGCAAAATACAGACATTCGGGGAACATAACTAAATATCTGATGTATCAGTATACAATTGTACAAGTCTTAAATAATCATATTTGTTGGTTATTAAGATATACATTATTATAAAATGAACAGCAATTTGTTCTAATACCCAGATTGAGACTGACAGTAATTTTTGTACTGCTAGAAAGCAATTTCAAATAATACATGCACTAATACTTTTAGAGGTCAACATTTTATTGCTAAACAAGTAAGATGAAACTTATGTACAAATAATTCCTTGAAGGAAGCCATTTTGTACTTGTTTGAAAGTGGAATATGTAGAAAACGTAAAGGAACAGGTGAATAAAATAGAAACGTTAAAGATTTGAGAGATTAAATTTGGAGAAGTGGAGATTAGGTTGATGAATATCATAATGAATATAGTTTATTGGTTACAACTATCATTACAGTAGGAGAACTTAGGTAACTTAGACTGGGAAATGTAAATTGATTGGAGATCGTATTTATACATGGTCTTAGTAGCTGTTGCAGGCAGTTGTTTGTGGGAAGTGCTTAAATAAAACTGCCATAAAGGTAGTCCAGGTAGAGATATTTCTGGTTTCTGATTTTTTTAAATTTCTCCAAGTCGTTTTGGTTTCTAATACCATGACGGGAATAGACCTCATTCCTAAGTCAAAGTATGAGTAAAGTTCATAAAATTAGTATTGTTTCACTCTTTGATGTCAGCCAAAAGTGCTCTTCTCAGCACCCACAATGTGCCCAGTAATGACTTTCTGCAATTCATACAGTGTTACATGAATTGGTAACATATCTAAATGTTGTTTTCTTTCGGCTTTTCCCGGTTAAGGGTTGCCACAGCAGAACTCCGGTCCGCTAATGATTGGCAGTCGATTTTTTATGGTGCCAAGGTGCCAGCCCGACACCTAACCTTCAACGAAGGCACGCCCATTCACACATGTCTTTCGAACGCCACTCGACCGCAGGGAGGACATGCAGACTCCACACAGAAGGCGCTCCAGCTGAGAATCGAACGAGAGAACCTCTTGCTGTGAGGCAACAACGCTGCCACTGCACCACCGGTGCAACATATCTAAATATGATTGTAAATTATTTTTTATACGAACCATTGCTCCTACTACTATTGGAACTGTCTGGGTATCTTTCTTCCACATGGCTGTCATTTCTGCCTGCAGATCCAGGTATTTTATGACTTTGTGTCTGTACGCAAGACACTGTAGTCACAAGGTGAGGTGATTTCACTGATCAATGCTACTTTTGTCTTTTCTTGGACCACTATATTCGGTTTTCTAACATCTATCTTTTGGATTGTTATTCAGTGATCCCATGTGATATAAACTTCATCATTTTCTATGATTCTTTGTGGCTCATGTTTCCAGTGTTTTTCAGCCACTTTGATACTATAATGTTTGGGCAGTCTCCAGTGTAACAGTTTTGCCACATTATTATGCCTTTCAGTATACAGTCCCTCTTCCATTAGTGCATCGCAACCAGCAACAAGGTGTGTGACTGTTTCCAATTCAGTTTACAAAACCTACATTTGTCTGTTTCTCCCACATGTTCCATGGACTTTGTAAACCAGCGTGTACGTAGCCCACTATCTTGGGCTGCCAATATTAACCTTTCATTTCTTGATGTGAATTCACCTCTCCTTAGCTATTCCTGCATTTGTTCTTGATCAACATGAGGTTCTTCCAGAAGTTTTCTATACTTGCAACTATATTTATGTTTTTTCCACATTTCTTGCCTTCTCACCTGGTCCTTCACCTTATATTTTTTCTTTTGTTTTTTAGCACATTCAGTTGCTGCTTGATTTTTATCTACTTTTGGTTTGATTTCCATTCCTGCTTGACGTCGATATGCTTCTGCTAAATTAAGCAAAGATGTCATCTTAGATTTATTCTCCTCATGTTTCAAAACTTTTACTAGATTTGGATCTTGTGAGGTCAGTAGATATGTGTGGAGTCCCATGACTGCAGATCTATACATGTAATCAGTTTCAAGGAGGCCCATCCTTCCTTCAGAACAGGGAATATATAATCTTGGTATACACTGATTTTTTTTTCTGATGTAGGAGAGTAACAAAATGTTTAGTAATGGATTCACCACCAGTATAGAGAGGGAAGGAAGCTTGTACTATTTTTGAAAATGATACTTCAGTCTTGACCAGAATGAAAGGTATTTTCCATAGATGTCCTTACATTCACTGCTGCAGTATTCTTAACAGATGGAATTCCCTTCTACGAAGCCTGAACATCTGGCCAGTCTGTCAAAGACTACTTGTTGCTTTTAAAACGTACGTTGAACATCACCCAACTGTTCCTTCTGTAGCACAGGGCACAAAGATGACATTCAGGCCTGCTATAACCAGAACGTCTTTGCCACCAGTCTGAATATATTTTTTTTACCATCAGGCTGTTTATCTGCATCTGTTTTCTGCCAGTTGAACACATTTTCATTCTCCACTGACTACCTACATCTGTTTGCTGACTTGTATGAAATTGCAGATAAGTGCCCCATTGGGGATTTTGTTTTTCTTACATTTTTTGTGCTCCTTGGGGTTAATGTCATCCTGGAAGGGTAAATGCCAGTGTGGGAAACAGATTCCCCATAAAGACCACCACAATAAGTGTCTTTTTTGTCTAGGAGCTTCTCATGACAATATGTCTTGTTCTATTTTGTTGATCAGGAACAGTCTGACTGAGCTGAAAATAGCCCTTTTTCAGCTTGTCAGGCATTTGTTCCAAAAACTCTTCTCAGAAGACATTCTTCCCTTTCCTTTTGTCTTGAGAACCATGGTCTTAAGCTTTTCGCTAAAGATACAGTTTAAGGAATGTCTCACTCTGAGGGTCAGCTGTTAGGGAAGAAGAAGGTGAAAAAGGTATGACTAGAATCGTCTGCTGCCCAGCCTCTGCCAGGTGTTTCTCCTGAGGTCATTACAAACCCAGAGGCTTCAGTGGCTGTGTTATCAGATTTCAGATTTCTCTACCACGACTGTGTTGGAGGCTGGTGAGGGTCCAGCTGGCAGCATGTCTGAAGAGACTTTGCCGGAGTCCATCTCAGATGTTCAGGGAGAACCACAGCTGATTTTTATCAAGGGACCTAGGGGAGTTCCTCAGTTTTTGGTACACTTTTCATGGCAAGAGCCTTCCTTCCTCGATTAAGGCTCATTCTGCTAGAGCTGTGTCTTCTTTGGATGCTTTTTTCAAGGGCTTAGATACTAATTCTGTTCTTGAGGCAGCTACCTGGACTTCTGTGCATACCTTTACCAGGCACTACAAGTTGGATTGCATTTCTAGAGCTAGGGCTGGTTTTGCTAGTGCCATTCTCCATTGTTTTTTAGGGGGCTCATCTGCACCTTCTCCCTCCCAAGTTTCCTATTGTGCTTTGGCACTCTCCCATCTGTTAAGTATACCACAGCAGTAAATGTAAGGACATAGTACAGTTGTGTTAAATCTTACCACAACAGTAGATGTCCTTGCCTTCACTGCTGCAGTATTTGCTCCCTCCCTCCATCAGCCTAGTCTTTTGCCTTCCTGGATGTACAGGTTACCTCTTGGGTTTCTTGGACTTTGTTCCTTCTGGAGCATTCATTTCTGATTAGGATAGACCAGAACATCACCTTTATGTCGTTCTCTACACAAGGAGCATATGGGTGATGTTCAGCATACCTTTTAAAAGCAACAAGTAGTCTTTGGTAGACTGCCTGGATGTTCGGGCTTCCAAGGAAGGGAATCCCATCTGTTAAGAATACTGCAGCATTGAAGACAAGGACATCTACCATTATGGTAGGATTTTACACAACCATACCTTTCCTTGCATTAAGATTCTGAGGCCCAGTGGGCAATGAGATGAAGATATGGGCAGTTTATTTGCTAAATGTGGACAAAAGTCAGGATTAAGTAGATCATAAGTCATTGTTCCTAATAGGAATGTGACCCATTAGAATTTTGTAGTAAATGGAAGTGTCTGTTGCTTGATGAATAAATCAGTACAGCTGAGAGGTAGAGTGCAAGATGAGGACCCACTGTTGCCTTCCCTGTCCATTCTTTTGGTAGATCTGTTACTAAACATACTGTTGGAAGACTGTGCGAATATGCACAGATGAGAATTACTACAGCTGCCAGTATATGGCACTTACTTCTGCGGATGACTTCTTGTTTTCCAGGGCTTGGCCATTTTATGATGTATCTTTGCCCAGATTTCTGCCTCATAAGTACTGAAGATTAACTGTAAGAAGTTATGGATGCAAGAAGGAGTTTGCCTGAAACACAGACCTTCCATTATTCATGCACAACTAAGACCTCTGGCCTGAGGTACCTAAGGACAACAGTAGCCTCCAGTAATCAAACTTTGGTAGGAGAAATGTGTTGAGGGATGGGAAGTTCTGTACACATGTGCATTCATGGAAATTTATGAATTTTCAAGTCTTTCCCTTCTGGGTAAGATAAATGAAATAAAACTGATCTTTTGCCTTAAAGCATGCTATTTTCTTTGAAATATCCTAGTATTGTCTGAAGAATATAGACATGGAGAGGTTCAAGTAATGATTAAATAACTGAGCTGGAAGGAGAGAAAAAAAAAACAACAAGGCTAGAAGCTAGTCCAGAAAAAAAAAAGTGAGAGGATGTTAATTTCCATGACTTAGTAAGTAACACCATTACTTACCCCTTAAGAAGCTGATAGTAACAAAGGTGAAGTCCCAGTATGATAAGAATTTGTAACTGTTACACTAGACCGCTGTACCTTGAAAACCACAGTGGTTTATACAGACCCCTACCAAATATTCTTAGGGAATGGCTCATTCTGAAGGCTCTGCTGTAACTTTAAACATGTAACCTAGGCAGAGCAAGGCTAAATCTGACAGCCTGAATGGAAATCAGATGATAGTTATTTTTGTGCATGTGTTTGTGTCTGTGAAAGTGGGCATTAAAACAGATGATGAGCCATAGAAACAGCATGAGGGATATTTCTCGTATAATAAAGTCAATGTTATCAGATAAGTCTTCAACAAGGCCAGAGAAACATGACAATTTTGTAACACTAATAGCAGTGTTGGATAGTAACCTTTTATAGTGAGAGTATAAATCCTTTGTGTAGAACAGAAATATGCCTTGATGTAAACAAGTGAAAAAAAATACTCATGCTGATGCCAAAATAAGGGTCAATTCTTGTTAGAATGCTGCAGGCTGCAAATGTTCTTACAATTCACTACATAACTGCTGCCTGTACTTCACTTGAGCACTTTCATCTTTTTGACTGACTTAGCTTAGGTTTTGTTGACAGAGTTGCTATGACAACAGGGGTCCTGTACTTGAACTCTCAGCAGTAAGTGTGCTTAAGGTAGACTGGGCAATGCCTGGAAAACAAAATATGCATGTGTGTGAGAGATAAAGTACAAAGGTACACAGAGAGTAAATTTTCCTGTCATGTGCTGAGCTCTGTTTGACTGGTTGCCTCTACAAATGCTGTAATATTAATAATTAGCTAATGCAAATGTCTTTGGATAACTTACGATCTTTAGAGTTTTACAACCCTTATATTTGGGTAAATTATTTGCTAGAACACTAGAGAATGGAGGTGAATTACAATCTTTAGCCCCGTAGGTATACACTAAAAAATTTGGTTAAATAGTTTAGAGACCAACCCATTAATGGACCTTTTCCCCACACCATGAATCTTTGGCTGTTAGTGAGTGATAGCTAACTGAAGATTCCGTGATTCTTTGCATGCATAGTTTAGATACAATAAGTGACGCTTTATACAGCATAGAAGGAGACAAATTGTACTGATGATTTACTGCACACTGCAGTACCAGATAAATATAGTGCACAATAAAATTATAACATACAACTCAGCAATCTGGAACAGCATTAAAAACTGCCAATGTAGCAATGACATCTTTCACTTAAAACAATATAGGTAATACATGGGTCTGATTTCATTTTTTCCCCAAGAGCTAGAATTCTTTTCTTGCCTTTCTTGCTCTCTAGACATTCTGACATTGTAGTTGAACCCAGCTTACCCCATTTGTGGGGTTTGTTTCTCAAATTCCTTGCTCAGAAATTCTGGACAAAGACTAAAATAATGGAGAGACAAAGGCTCAAAATCAGGGACACTTTTTAAATATTTTAATTGACTTACAAAGTTAATAGAACAACAGGATTTGCAACAACCTACATTTTCTGAATAATAAAAAGACTGATGTTTTAATGTCTGGCATTACTGACTGACTGTAATCCTCAGTAATTTACAAGAAAATCAAAAAGTTTGAGGGACAGGGCAAAAATATGGGGTGAAATCAGGGACGGTGAAAACTCTGGTTTCATGTATTTGTCTTTTCCTGCATGAGGGCCTCTTTCACATGATTGTGCTTTTCTGAACCACTGCATTTTCACTGTATGCCTGTATGTACCATAGTTCCCCATTTTTCTTTACTTTTATGCTGTACATGTTAAAGTCCTTCTGTCCTCCATTTGTGAGTTCTAGATCAAGTACAGTACCATCTTTGCTGGCTTTTGTTGGACTGCAGGCATGCTATTTATGTTATTGTGTAAAGGAAGCTTCCCAAACTGGATGCATTGTTTAGAACTAGACATTAGCAGTGACCTATGTAGTACCTTCATCACGCCCCTTTTTGAGATGTAACTACACTGTCTCCCTAATTGTCCTGAAGCTTTCTGCAGCTGTATTACACGTACAGGGTTGATTGTTTACAGCTGCATTGCCTAATTAGTAATACGATCTCTTTGTCCTGTTAGTTTGTATAAACTATTTTTAAAATGTAGTTTTTCACTGGTTATCATCTTCTTCACATTAGTCCTTTATTTAGTCTTCCAGGGCTGGTAATGTTTCCCATGTTCTTCCTTGTACAAACCCTTGCAAGGCTTCATAGATGACTGTTGTATGCTTATGCAGTGCTAATGTTCTGGATTTCACTATGCAGGGTAGCTAATGGTTAAGAAGACATATATTATGTATTGTTTAACAGTCACCTGCTCTCTTCTTATGGCTTCTAGTTAGAGTTGTGCTGTGCACTACATGTTTGCAAATCTCAGCCCTGTTATTTATTTGGAAAATGCTTCTTTCCAGTTAAAATAAACTGTTTTGGATAACTAAGACCTGATAATCTTGAGTCATCATCCCCATTCCTAACCACTTACTAACTTAGTTATCTCAGCTGTATGTAAAGGAGTGTGTGTCTGTCTGTGTGCATGAGTACGTGAGAGGGTGCCTGCATCATACTTTTTAACTGTCCAGATTTTCACAGAATGTCCATATTTTTGCCTCATGTTTTTGGTCTGTTCCTCATAAAATCTGAGTTTTGTTTTCTGGCAAATCACTGGGATGATCTGAGGACTGAAGTCATTAAATAATGCCATACATTTGAGTTTTAGACTTCATATCTTTCAGAAAATGCATGCTAATGGAAATCCTGTTATTTCAGCTACTTTCTAAGTTTATAAGAGCAATATTTAAAATCTGTCCCTATTTTTCAGTCTCTGTCCCCCTATTATGGCAGGTTTTGTCCAGAATACTTGTGATAAGAGGTTCAGAGGTATGGCCTGCATGCACACTTGCCCTTGCTCATGTATGTATATATATATATATATATATATATATATATATATATACACACACATGCATGTGTACGTGTGTGAATGCATGTGTATATATATATATATATATATATATATACACATGCATGTGTACGTGTGTGAATGCATGTGTCTGTAAAATTGGAGACATTTTAAAACCCATGTAGACCCTACTTTTCCACTCCTTCCAGCATGTATTTCTTGTTTCTTTGAAGCACAAATCTAATTTTTCTGCTAGTGGTTTTCAGCTGCTCAGTCTTTGGCTTGTTTTGCAGTTAATTATTTTCCTATAGCTGCAGTGAAGTTGACTGCATTATAGCTGAAACTTTTTTATATATGATTTTTGATGAAAACAATCTTAGAGCTTCTTCTCTGCTGAACCCATTCAGTGGTTTTAGTTTTTTTTCCCCCTAGCTTTTGTTTAACACTTGTGTGATATCCTTCCTCTGGGCCAGTGATCAAGGAGTATCAATCCTCACCTCTGATACCATTGAGGGATGTTCACTTGGAACAAAGGTGGAGACACAGAGTATTTCCAGATGCAGCTGTCTGCATCAAGCACAATTTCCCTTAAGAGCACACAGGAAGGAAATACAATCCCGTCCTGGAGCTGGGTTTCCTTCTCTCTCACCAGGCCCCAAATAAGACTCTGCACTGACCACAGCTGTAAAGTGGAGCCCTAGGCCAAGTGTTCCAAGCCAAGTCCTCCACCACCCTCTCTGTGAAACCAGTGCTCTGTGTCCCTGCTTCAAGTAGCTGACACACACACATACACACACACGCACACATACACATGCACAGACATGCACACACACACACCTTGGAAAGGCTGGCACAGATTTACCAGTTATGCCCCCTCTGCCCACACCATAAGGTAGATACTGCCACCAGAACACTCCAAAACCAGCTACTCTAAGGCCCTTACAAGGGTACCCAATTATACTGAGTAAAATTAATACTAATACAAATGGTAGTGTTTGACCTATGCAGCAATGTTTTAAGGAATAGCCACAGTGTCACCAAATAAATACAAGTACTCTCAAAGGTTAACATCTTGAGTACAAGACCAGCCACAATGAAAAGTTTAAATATATTTAATAATAAATAATAAAAGAACAAGCTAAATATCTATTTATAATAAACACCAGTGTTTCAATCACAAAAAAATATTAAAAATAGGACAGATGGAAAGGTTCACACAGATGCAGAAAAATAATACTCATCTCTCTATATTTTCCTGACTGATCTAAAGAATTACTGTTCCTTGATTCACTTACTAGAGCAAGGCAAAATGAAGTGGGTGAGTGATCTTCCTTCTTGTCAGGTTTCACAAACAGACTGCCCTGAGACTTCTGACTCATCTAGTATTAATGCATTATTTCAGTGCAGGATTACAGAATGACATCACATACATTTATCTGGTCATCTAACTCTGGTTCCTACACTACCCCCTTTACTAGAAACTGAACCAGAATGTAGCGCATATGTGTCATCATACACACACAGAGCTTTGGTAAGATGTGTTAAAGCTTTTGGAAGCTATAAAACCATTAAAAAAAACTTCTACCCTTCCAGGGTAGCAATTAGTTCACCCCTAAGGACAATACATTAGGATTCCTCATCCTGGTTTTCAAGGACATTTCATCTCTGGATGCAGTCAGAACTGTGAGATACAATCTTTTTGGATCTAAACCAGGTAATTTAATTTCAGACTATTTTTCAAAGTTAGCTGGACTGAGATTAATCTATTTTCTTCCAGTATCCTGTGTTACAATATATTCATTTTAACAGTTACAATACAGTCTGACATACAGGTATTTTTTTTCTGTCCAACAGGACCCACTGTTGATACATTTTTAACACAAGCAGCTTTACAAATACATTTTCAACACAAGCATATGTACAAATCAGTTTGATATATAAATGATAAATAATTCTTTACAAAACTCCAGCTAGATATGGTGGCATTTGTTACACATCCACTGCCCTACTTCTCCTGGCATAACTGGCACTACCTCACATCATCACAACTTGTAAATTTCATCTCTTATGTGCTTTGTGATAAAGCATCTATAATAAAAAGCTGAGCTGAGTTGAGTGAGATTATTACCAGTTCCTTTGTCCTGTATTTTGTGTCTGTATACATTTGGTGATCACCTTGGGTGACTTCTTTACGTGGTCTTTTTCAGCCATGACCTGCAGTTTCTTTTAATATTTCTTTTCATTAATCAATTTACCCATCTGTATTTTTCTCTAGAGACAGTAACATTTGATTACCTGTAATGTTTTAAAATGCAGCCCCAGGGAACTCCACAACTAACATGTTAATTTCCCATAAAGGTGTGGTGTCATGTGTTAGAAAGCTTTGCAAATACAAAGGAAAGCGATCTAACATCCAGTTGTACGACCAACACTTTCCTGTGTCTAATCCAGCAGCTGAACACTTTCTGTGGCTGCTTTCTTACAGACAACTCAGTTTAAGAGACATTTACTCCAGTGAATAATAATATTTTTTCTGATTGGTGGAAAGTATGAAGGAAAGGCATCCATGGCTAAAGTGTGAATCAGGAAGTAGAGACCAGAAAATATATCTAATAAATGATGCTTAATGCTAATTATATGGACTTCAGTTATAGGCCTAGACTTTGTTGCTTGTTCTTTGTAGGAAATTTTAGACAGTTCTGAGAACATTTTTTTTTTCATTTATTTATTCTGTTAATCTGTTTGTCCAGCTGTGTTAAGGCACATTTTTTGTATAGATCCATGAAGGGAGTACTGCATGCTTAAATGATTTGCTCAGAGTCACACAGTAAGCAAATATAGACTGAGGGATTAAATCCATGACTAATCATCTTTGGTAAACTACCAGACAGTACCAAGACTATATGGGTGACCAGAAAGTTCCATTTTTTTTTAACAATGATATTGTAAGTTGTAGTTTTGTGTGTCTCTATCATCAAGAGGCCTTAGTAGTATTATCAAAAGAAAATAGTAATTTTGTCTGTCTGCACATACAGTTGAGGAGACCTAATATCTATCTAATATAGAGTTTGAGCTTTCTATAGAAGGTCAGACATAATAGTATAAAGTCCATAGGAAAAGCCATTTGAAGAAATGCTGACGGAAATCAGGAAACATGTAACCTTGAAGAGAGGAGCAAAAAGATTATGGATGGTTAATTCCTTAGAAAGATAGCTGACTATTTAAGTCCATGAGGACTTTACTTTTTAAAAGTAAAATTTGAACAGTGAGTAATTGTCCACAAAATGGAAGCAGAAGAGAGGGACAGATAACTTTATGTGAAGTTAGGAGCATTTTTTGAGTGAGTTGTGAATGTGTGACGCAATCATCTGCAGAAGGTGATGACACTAAAAACTGATGGCGTTCCAAGATGGCATGAGGCAGGCATCTGGATGTCTCGGGAGCATAGGACATACAGGTATGTTTCCACTGGTGTGTTATACTTGGGAGTAGGTTAATAAGCAGGCTATGTAAGCTGAACAGCACTACTCTATTGGCAAAACTTCCTTTTATGTCCTACACAGTATCTCATCTGAATCTGCAGAACAAGATATGAGCAGTGGTCATTTTTTCCTTAAGATAAAATCCATACAGTACTTTTTTTTTAGTGCTGTTATCAACTGCACCGCTGTTTACCTATTTTAAAGTGTTTGTCATGTTTCCTTGACCTACCTTTTCCATCACCAACTGCTGTGCATAAAGTGTCAATTAGGAGTTTCAGTCAATTGGCAAATATTTTCCCTCTGCATTAAATGTATAAAAATTCTTCGTAAACTTAATTTTCCCCATGTTCATGCCACTGAAGTTTAAAGGTGGTCTTTAACCTCAGTGACATCAACTGAGGGAATGTGAGAGCTGTGTCCATAGAGTTTAATAGACACATGCAGAACATGTGCAGACACGTCTATTAAAGTCTATGGACATTTGCCTAACATGACATCGCACTGGGAAACACTAAATTTATTGAGCCATGGTTTTAATAAAAAGTTCCTGAAGCTTTTTTGTTAAAAAAGCAGCCCAAATAAGTAAGGTTTGTCTACACCAAAATGCTTTGCAGTACTTTAGTCACCCAATGCTGTGAGGCAGTAGTACAGAATGTCAAAACACTAAGTTATATACCCAAAAATGTATTGTCTCTTCTAATATCCTTAATTTTTTCATCTTTATCCTTTTGTTACTTTGACTCTATTCCTTTCTACTTCCTTTGCTCTCCTCGGTCTACATTGCTAATACCCCACATTAAATGAATATCTGCCCTCCTCAAATCAAGAACCCTCACTTCTCTCTTCTTTAAAGAATTTCTTGGCCCCTTTTTCTAACATTGACCATCGGTCACCAATCCCCCTTTTGCCCATTTATTCCTCCCACCCTTCTGGCATTTTTGTATACTGGGGGAAGGAGATGAGAGTGAGGGGCTATGGCTGTTACTGAGCAGGAATTGTCCGTTATTTTCTGTGCTCTTAGCTCTAATGGTTGGCTGTTTTTGCAACTGTATACTTTTCCACACACATATGATTCTGTTTAGAGAGTGTGCTTATTTCTTGATGAGATCTCAGTCTCCAAAGTACTAGCTGCGAATACTGCAATCTTTGACCTTTTCCCAGTTGGTATTCTTGCAGGTGCTGTCTGTGAATGGGTCTACTTGAAAACACTGACATGCCAAAACACCGACAACGAGAACACCAAGACTGGAAGATAGACAACTGAGATGACCAACAGTTTAAAAGCCTGACGCTGAGAACACCGACATGTTAAGGTAAGTGTGCGATAGTGACAGACTTTAGGGTTAGGGGCGGGTTAGATGAGTGTGCGATAGTGACGGACCTTAGGATTAGGGTTTAGTTTAAGGTTAGTGCATAGATAGTTGTGTATGTAAGGTTTAGTGTACGTTTGTAAGGTTTTTGGTGTGCTTGTGTTGTGTGTGTGTGTTTTTTGGAAAAGGTATTTGTTTTGTTTTGTTGATTGTGGGGATTGTGGTTTGTTGGGCATGTGACGTTTCGTGCTTTTAAACTGTCGGTCATCTCAGTTGTCGATCTTTTGGTCTCTGTGTTCTCGTCGTCGGTGTTTTGGTTTGTCAGTGTTTTCAAGTAGATCCCTGTAAGCACCCATCCTTTTGATGAGTGAATTGTTACTATTCAATAATTTCCATTATCTCCAGCTAACTATATCACCTCCCAGGCAGCTCAATGATCCTGAGTCATCTGTGGAAAAGTCAAGGTCTTGACCTATAAATCACAGAGCTGGACACTACATTCTCTTTTTTCACTGCAGGAATAGGAAAGTAAATTTTGTGGTTTTTCATGAGGTGAAAATGAGGGAAATGTAATAGTAAAGGACACTGAGGGTACTCAAGGAATGTGCTGTCTTAGATTGCAATGTCAAAATTATGGGAAGTGATCTTCAATGACTGTGTGTTTTTAGTGGACACATTGAAATTACAGGTGTAACAATTCTGGGTTACAACAGGCAGGGAATGGCACATGATACTATGTGAGCAGACCCTATACAGTAAGCACAGACTGAGTAAGAGGACAGATGAAGGATTTGAATTGTACTTGAACAACGGGACATGCTGCACAATAGACATTATGTCAGAAGAAGAAATTGGTAACTAAGATGTACATCCTTGGCTGAGACAAGAGTACTAATTCATCGTCAAATAAAGATCTGCATAAACCTTTGAGAGGACTGATTTTTCCTCTGGAAAGAGGACTTTATTTATACATTGTATTTTTCTAAGTTTTGCTAAGTTAGCTGCAGCCAGGATCCAGCATTTTGAACTTTTATCCCTGTTCCTAATCTTTTGAGATGTACTTCCCCAGAATGAGAGGAGCAGCATGGGTAGCTTGGTGGCCAGAGAAATAGTGCACAGTAACTAAATGCAGAAGATGCAGAAGCAAATGGATGATAAAAGGCTCATAATGAGAGCAGGGAAATGATCAGTTTCTAGAAAATCATAATGGTGCTGGAGACCTCATCGTTGCACCTGTAAAGTAGCATGTACAGACTTCAGGGACACAGCAGGTGAAGAAACTGATTGCAGGTGCTGGAAGAAGTAAGGCTTCAGGAGAAAGCAAGGGTCTCAACACGAAGTGAATGGTAACGTACTGGCACAGCTGTCTCAAGGAAGGAAGGGGTTAGAGATGCAGTGGTAAAGGAGCCAGGGGTAGCTGCAGGGTGGAGGGGTTAGTAATGACAGAGTTAGGAATTTATAGTAAGGCTGTACCCATATCTGTTAGGAGTAATTGAAGTTACGGTACAGAAGGTTGGTATGTGATGGCAAAGGCTGATGAGTTGTGTAACTTCATCAAATGTGGAGTATGGAAAGCAAATAAATAGAGAGAGAGAGCATCCTGAGAAAGAATACATGAGATAGGTGGAATGGAAAATGAGGAGAAACTGTGATACGAGATATTTACTGAAAGAGGCTGGATTATAAGAATACAAGAAAAGGGGGTATATTAAGGAATATTCTGTGAGAAGACTAAGCGTGGCATGACTTTAAGACCATGATTTGACAGAAAGCACTGAAAGATGGCAGATGGACTTGAGAGTTTTTTAAAAACACTGAGAAATACAAAATGATTCAGTCAAAGACTGACCTACTGGAATGCTTGCACTGATGTAGTGGTCATAGAAGCAATGGAGAAAGATCTCCAGGTGCTGAGTAGTAAAAATGTCCGGGGAACAGATCACTTGCTGTCCGTAATATGTAAAGAATTACCTGTAGTGCTCTGAGGAACTTTTGTGGGCACTGTAGCCTTTAGTTTGTACACTGGAGAAAGGTACCACAGGATACTAAGGGATGGGTTGTGTGGCCTGTAGGGCTTCAGGAAGTAATACAGCTCAGTAAGCTGACTGCTAGTTTATGATTAGTCTGGCTGTCTTTAATCCTTATAATTAGATCTCCTGACCTAATGTATGCATGATGTCCGAGCAAACAGAGTTCAGCATGTTTTCAAAGGCCTTACCAAACCAATTTGATAAACTTGTACACTAATCCAAAGCAAAGGTAGGCAAGGGTACTTGGTGGATGTAATATGCTTGAACTAGAGAAAGCCTTTGTGATATTGCCACATGAGGTATGGGGAAGATATGGAGAACTTGGGTTGGGGAGGAATTTGGTTTTGCATGTGGTACTGTCTAATGAAAAGCTAGTAACCAGTGGGCTACAACAGGGCTCTGTACTGGACTTATCATGTTTAGCATATTTGTATTATTTATATAAACAAATAAGTAGAAGATAGGATTAATCTGCTGTGCTGATGGAATTATGCATTTGGGGCTTTGGGAATTAGCCTTTATTAAAATATTTCACAGGTAGTAGGGTGTATAGATTGTAACTACTATTTAATATAAAGTAATAGAGTTAATTTGATTTACTATCAAAATTCTGCAAATCGGTTTAGCGGGTAATGACTTGCTCGAAACAAAATGACAAAAAATGTGCACACTGTTTGCTCACAACAGTGAACACAGTAATGTTGGTATGTCGAATTCAACATTATCGATATTACTCAACTTACCTGGACATCCAGAGACGTCCTACCAATGTTTTGCAGGGGGCAAACCCCCCTGCACTCCCTATTAATTATATATTCTAACTCCGAGATCGCACTACTTTTCCTGATCCCCACTGTAGTGCAATCCAATTGTAAACAGGAACGCGCAAAACCATGAATGCAAGCTATGTGTTGATGTTTTCGAGGAGATGGTATTTCCACTCGCAATTTTGAACTTTTCCACCTTTAACCTTGACCTTATGAATGATGGTAAGGTAAGTTTCAAACATTTGATAGTAAACCAGTTAATTTTGATAGGTAAGATTTAAAGTGCGGGCTATGACTATGGATCCAGAGAGGACTGGAGAGAGGAAAGAGGATGTTGGACTGATTAATATGTCCAAATACTGTAAATTGATGTAGCTGTGCTATAGTGAGAATTTATTAATTTCTTAGTAATGTAAAGGATAATTAAACTGGAAGGAAGCAGAAGTCTGTTCTGCCACTGTAAAGTGTACTACTAGAGAGATCTCAGTGCATCATTTGTAAAGTTAGGAGCCTTAAAGACATCAAACCAAGTCTATACTGGCAGCTGTTGCAGGACAAAAGACGACACTCAAAAGTTAAATCACTTTATGAAACTGCAGATACTGGAAAAAAATGATACAAAAATACGAACAGCAAATCCAAGCAGTAAAACTGCAAGTACTAAAATTCCAACAAAAAAGTAGACAGCAACTTTTACAACTTAAAAGCAGTATTAACCGCTTTCGTCAAATGAATGACTTCATCAGAATACAAATACTGCTACTAACAAACAGTTTAAATATAGTGCTTAACCAATCACATGGAAAATGACATCATTTCCCCTCAATTAAAACAAATAGCTGCTACTCATATAATATTAAACAATGTTAATACAATAACATACAATACAATAAATCCCTACTAGGTACATATAACAATATTAAAACAAAAATGTTAGACATTGTTATTAAAAGAAGAACATAGATTTTAATCTTAACACTGAAAACAAAGACATCCTATCATTTAAGCCAGGAGTATGGTATGCATCGTTTAATTTGCCATTTGAGTTCCAAAAACTCTAGATAATCATTCATAGCCCCCCCCCCCCCCCCCCCGGGTCCTAAATCCACTTGTTCTAAAATAAAAAATAGAAAAGAATGAGTGGGTTCAATACACAGATGCTTATATAAAGCATTGTTTTCATTTTTGTGTTTAATATCATATACATGCTGATATATTCTAGTCTTTAGGGCATTCTTAGTTTTACCTACATAATATACATGAAAAGTTGCTGTCTACTTTTTTGTTGGAATTTTAGTACTTGCAGTTTTACTGCTTGGATTTGCTGTTCATATTTTTGTATCGTTTTTTCCAGCATCTGCAGTTTCATAAAGTGATTTAACTTTTGAGTATTGTCTTTTGTCCTGCAACAGCTGCCAGTATATACTTGTTTGTTGTCTAGCCTTAGACATGTGAACATAATGCTGCTGCTGTTGCTGCATACTGACTATGTGGGTACTCTAAAGAGGTTGGGGAGTTAAAGAAAGGGGGGTAGTAGACTTTGGACTCCCTGTCAAAATGCAAAACCATTAACTGCAAGTCCCACAACTTCAGAAAATATACTGCATTTCTAACATATACACAGTGAATGCTGAACTTTCTATACTGTCAGTAAATCATTTCCCAGATGTGTGTACGCCCACACTACTGTTGATGATACTAACTTAGTGACTGACATACCTTCTAGAAGAAGGAATGCACCAAGGTAACACAACTTCTGACAATGTGTATATATTCCTCCCCATCTTGCTTTTCTGGGAATCTCAGATCTGGCCTTTGAGATCTCAGCAGAAACTCATATTTTGCAGGAAATAAGCAAACAAAGGTATATGATAGTGAGTTAAATGTTTGTTGAATGTCAATATAAGGAATAAAGACCACAGTGGAAGGAGATAGACACAATAGTAGCTGGAAGGTGAAAAAGCTAGACATAAGGAAGCACTCTGCCATGTCTCCCTACTGAAATCGTGAGACTCGCATTGTAGAGTCCTGAGATAACAAAAAATCTCCCACAACACACGCACGCACACATGCGTATACACACACACAATGTGGGGGGCAAGCCCCTCACACTCAGATTTACATACACCAACTTTAAGATCACCATACCTTGGAGAAAAGGGAATATTACAAGTAATGGCAATTTCGGACATAGTATATGCAAGACCAGATTTCTGGCTACATCCTGGGACTCAGCAGTGCAGGTCCTGAGACCTTATGGAGTTATCCTTTGCCTGCCCCAGGATGTACTTCATTGCAGTCAAGAGCTTGATTTGAGGTAATTAGGATTGTGGAGTTAGAGAAAAGGGGAGCTGCACAGATATGGCATACACTAACTAGTTGGGTGCTACAGTCATCAGTCCTCTTGGTCATCTTTATTTAAATAAGCATATGTTTTTCTGCTGATGGTGTTCACATAAGATTATCCTCTATTCTCAGAATTTTAACTAGGACTTACATTTGGGGTTGAATTTTCTATAATATTGTGACATAGTTAGGTAAGTATTCAGTAATGTGGATATGCCTGCAGAAAAGGAATGCTAATGGTGATCTTTATAGAAAGAAGGACATTTCCCCTGACCTAAAGAGCTTTAGCTGAGGGCACATACAAAGGTTAGAAACTGTACAGGCAACACACTTGTATGTTTTTAGCACCTGGCTATTGTAGTTAAAGAGTAGTTGTCTTTCTCAGTCTGACCTTAGTGTTTTGTTGGATTTGCAGGCTATGCAGCAACACTGTTTATATCTTGGGCTCACTGGCTGAAAATAAGTTGGGAGCAAAGCATCTTCTAACAATGCTCCGAAGGCCTAATTCTGAAATTAAGCATCTTCTTGGCACACTCGGTTCACTGCTGAAATGGGATGATGCTGAAGCAGTTATGAATGCAGCAGGAACACTAGGTACTCTGGTAAGGAAGTTTTAGCATCCATATGTCACCAAGAAACTGACTGCTGTAAAGTTTTAATCATATTAGCAAACAGTGAACATGTTAGTTGTCTTCTGATAAAAAGTAATTTTAAATCTAGACTCACCTCCTTGGTATTACTGGATATTTATTTACAAACATTTATAATTGTAATATGTGATAAAAAAACAATAAACCAGCCAAAGAATAACTAACCTTAAGGACTTTCCTGGTTTATGCATTAAAATCTGTTTAATAACAACCTTGCTGATATTATAAAAGCCACATTAGTAGGTATCAGTGGATATTATGGAACAGGTTATATTAAGATCATTTTATAAAAGGTTAACAGTCTTTTAAGCCTCTGCAGTAAATTTGTTTTACTTGCTGTCATTGTTTAAAGTGGGATTCATACGAGTTGCTGACACCTGATTAATGAAATAAGTCATTGGGATTAGGCTGTTGATTGCAAAGCTCTTTACTTAGTGGTTAAAAATTGGCCACAGTCAAACACAATTCATGAAAGTGACTATCATTGTTTTCAGTGGCAGGAGCTATGTTGGCATTAGAAAAGTAAGTAATGTGGCATGAGGGTTTAAGACGATATAGCCTTTTTGTACACAGAGAGAGAGAGTGTGTGTGTGTGTGTGTGTGTGTGTGTGTGTGTGTGTGTGTGTGTGTGTGTGTGTGTGTGTGTGTGAAGAAGAAAGTTTGCAGAAATGAAGTCAGCTTGTTTTCAGTAACTTATATGTTAGCACAAGAGTATAATTTACAATGAAAATATGCTTCAGCTGCAGTCACCATGAATTTTATCACTGCTTGAAAAGTTAGCAGAAAACAGGACGTTTTTGGATGTAGAAAATAATTTTTCTGCACTGCAAGTGGAGTAGTCAAAAAGTCAAAAAAGTACAGTTTGCATCTTCTTTATTTTGCTGTGGAAGAAGTCTTGCAAGTGTTTAACTGTTTTTCTTTTCTTGGGCAGCTTATTGCAGTGAGTTTTGGGGAAGGATATGCCAATCAGACTCAATGGAACACTCAAAGTTTATTCTGATAAGAGGCTTGTAAATGTAGGTTTCCTTTGAACCAGAGTTCCCCAGTTTGATTTCCCTACACATCAATGATCTACTTCAGTCAGGTGATATTGGCAATGTATGCTGGTGACATAATCTTCTTTTGCATAACAAAGTGTGGCCTGTAGTCCAAAAAACCTACAAAATCTTTCAATACACTGGGATTGGACAGACTATAATTAACTTCATTGTTGACACTAATAACATTTCTTGAATGGTCTTTGATACATAACAAATATTTAACAAAATGCATATCCAATGAAACTCATTGACCCATTAAACATTCTTGTTTCACAGGTGCAAATGTCCTTGACCCATTAAATATTTTTGTTTCACGGGTGCAGATGTCATCAGCCCATTAAATAATCTTGTTTCACAGGTGCAGATGTCCATCAACCCATTAAATGTTCTTGTTTCACAGGTGTAGATGTCACCGACCCATTAAATGTTCTTGTTTCACAGGTGCAGATGTCACCGACCCATTAAATGTTCGTGTTTCACAGGTGCAGATGTCATTGACCCATTAAATGTTCTTGTTTCACAGGTGCAGACGTTATTCACCCATTAAGTGTTCCTGTTTCACAGGTGCAGATCTATACCGAGGCTTTTAGTTCAACTCATCTGGAAATTCTAAACATTTTTGTCTTATACTGAAAAAAATATTTAACAACATACATTTTGCTGTAGGGTATCCAGCCTTCTAGCCTGGAATGCCAGGAATGCCATTCATTAAATTTTGATGCCCAGACTTGTCTGTGCATTACCAGTTGTGGTTCTAAACTCTGATCAGAATAGTATTAAGCTAGAGGATGTACTCTCTCTCTCTGTCTTTCTCCTTCTCTCTTTGCATTTCTCTCTAATCATAATAAATACCACTTCCTCATGCTTAACAAAGATGGGTGGATCCCTGCCATTGTTCAGGCCACCCATATAATAACTTTGCTTACATCTAGATTAATTCTGGATCCTCCCTCCCCCAAGGCTTATTAGATTAATTCTGGATCCTCCCTCCCCCAAGGTTTATAAACTTTCATTTATCTGCTTCCCCTCCATGCGCAGGATACGCTTAGTGATGAGACTGTCCTCTGAAGTAACCTCTGGTTGAAGGGCATTTTAACAAAATTGCCGCTGCCAACTGAAATTTGTTTCCCTCAGAATTGTGAAGTTAAGCAGACCATAATTCCTTTTGAACAACGCCTAAATGGTAGCCAGCTACTAAATACAAATGCAACTGCAGTGGGAATGATGGTTAGCCCTATAGCTAATTAGCTTTTTTTTTTTTTTTTGTATTACTATCTAGTTAGCTTTATGAAATGATGTTCAACAAGTCATCTTGTATTGTTTTTAACTTCTTGTTAGTATCACATTTTAAACACTCTCCTATAAAAGCTTCTTTAACAATGTACTTTGAGAAGTTTTTATGGCTGCACCTATGGAGTGATTTTTTAAGCAGCAGTGGTTTATTAAAATAGCATGCATGTTCCTCACAAGTTCATTAAAGTAACATTTATTAGTTATACATGGTAAAGCAAGACTCCTGCAGTAGAACTGTTAATTTGTACTTCTACAAAAGAGTTTGGGAAGTCTTGTCAGAAAGAGCAGGAATACAAAATGTTAGTCTTTTTTTGTTGGAAGCCTTAAAACAACTTTGAAAAGTCCCGCAGCAGCTGACCTACCATTGCAGCTAAGTGTAATTCAGCGTAAAGATAATAGTCATGTTCCAGATGCCACATAAGATACCGGTGACTCACACTGCTGCTGTTCTATCCAAATAGAACAACAAGAACACGCCACACCTTGATGTTTGTTAGAAAGCTTGGTAAGCAACTCAGGCAATTGCAATGAGCTTTTAGCCTCAATGATGTCTTTATTCAGAGTTAATTAACTGTCTATTACACTTTTTCAACTCATAATGTTTAGACACCCTTTCCATACCCCTCTGTGTCCTTTCCTAACCCTAACGCATCCTTCTATTATCAATACCTTATACTATTACTGGCACGTCTTCCACTCTCCCCTTTTCTGTTTTGCCTCCTCTCTTTCACTGAATATACAAAGTTCATAAATTGCTCAAGTGCGTTACAGAATCAAACCTGTATTCAAATTAAATACTTATTAGTCAGACTCCTTGTGCCTAAATATTACTTATTAATATATAGCTGATGTCATGCTGTTATGCTGGTGTGCACATAACTACTTTTGTATATTTTTTATTTGCTCTGTTTTTTTTTTTTATTTTTTGAAGAACTATTATTGCTGTCATTTGTACTTTAAAACTGGAACTTTTTTGCTACCAGACTCAGTTGAAGATGGGTTTTGCTCAAGTTAAACTATTCAGCTACCAAATAGAAATAAATAAATAAATAGGACACACACACTTACATAAATAAAATAAAAGGAGTGCATATCACATGAAATGCAAATTCCATGTAGCTAGAGTTTCAAAAGTATATATCATAAATATTAAAGTGTCTGCCCCTTAAAGAAAAGAAATCAAGCTAAATATAAATTATAAATGAAGAAAGATCAAAAGACTGAGGAAGAAATGTGAAGGACTGATACACAAAATACATAAGGAACTGAAAAGTGAGAACAGGGAATGTTCAGGGGAGAAGAACATTTCTAGGTTTAATAAAGAAATTTAATAAAGAAAGTAAAACTAATGCTTAAAAATCAAAAATCAAAAATCAAAGATGTTTATTTTACTATTGTTAAAAATCCAAAATGTTTAGATAGAGAAGCCTCTCCTGTGTTGAGTGTAAAATTAAAAAATAAAATAAAAGGGGGGCAATGGAAACTGCAAATGGAGAGCATGAAATGATGAGACAAAAAAGAGGTGATGAAGGAGATGGAAGGTGAAAGGAGGTGTATACTCTGTAGAGTGAAAAACTAAGTGATCGTCAGAAAAAGTTGACTTGAAAGTGCTAAAGCTATTGAAGCTGGACAGTGCTTTCAGTAGCAGTGGTTTAATGTGTGAATTTTATAAGGAATTAAGGAAAGAGCATATGGAGGGATTACTGGTAATGCTTAGTGGTTAAGAAAGGACATTGTGTAAGAGAGAATTCTGAGAGTCTGCTGACCTTTGGCTCTTGTTAATATAGATTATAAGACAGCAATACATATGTTGCCATAAAGACTGGTGAAGTAATACCAATTATACTAGAAATATATCGTGTTTGTAAGAGCAAATATGTTAAGGAAGTTTTATTAATGATCAGAGAGACAGTAGGTAGTTTTACAATGGAAGATTAAGAAAAAATAATAGCGTGTGAGGCATTTGCAACATGTTTAGAACAGATAAGGATAGAGCTACATGATTTTGCAGAAGATTTATAAGGGTGGTGCAAAGTGTCTATATTAACAGCTGTGCAGAGAATAAAGTACATAAGAAAAATGTAATCAGACAGGAATACTCCCCCTGGTTAGATTTTGTCTGATCTAATAGTTGATGTTGTGTTTAATGTGGCAGAAAAAGTGGTAAGGAGAAGTGAATGAGGTATAGACAGGGGAGCTAGCAGTTTTTTTAAGTTATGCTAATGACATGATACCTGTAAAGGAAGGGAGGTAGGTTCCTTATCAGATACAAATTCTATAAGAGACTGGGAAAAGTGGGGTTAGATTTAAATATACGAAATTGTAAAGAACTAGGAAGGAACGTGAGTAGATGGATTTATTTTACAAAACAAAAAAGGAGGCATAAGGGTACAACTGTTGGGAGAGAAACTGTGATTGAAGAATGGCATAAAATTACTGAAAAAAGATGAAAAAGCTTACTTGTTATCTTTATGAACGTGGTTTTTATCATTAAAATATCAAGAATATTGGCATTTTATATGGAAGGGATAGTTTATGTAAGTAAGGCATGAATATGAAATTAGATGATAATATGCAAGAAGCAGAATATAAGAAGTCTGATAAAACAGGATTTCAGGAGAATCTAATTTGGCACCAAGATGCAAATGTTTACATGTGGATCTTAGGTAGTAAGGATGAACTGTCAGGATTAATCCAAAGGAAATTTCCTGAAAGTCAGAAGTGAGCTGTAAAACTTGGGAACAGTACAGTGGCTCAGTCGTTAAATCTCTTCTTCAGAGCACAAAGGATCTGGGGTTCAGTCCTCATTTTTGGACTCTGTGTGGAGCTAGCATGTCCTATCTGTGCCTTCATGGGTTTTCTCCAGGTTCTGCAGCATTATCTCACCCGCCCATCCCCCAAAATATGCTGGCTGACTAGCTATTCTAAATTATTCATATGTACTGAATTTATCCTTACCATCATATTATGGGCCATAGCTGAAAGGAATCCTTGATGCTTACTTCACTAACCTGGCTAACAAATAAAAAAAATTAAAATATTTACATGAAAGTTTGTTGTAAAGAAGAAACTGCACAGCATGTTTTTGTGGAGTATTCACATATTAAAAGATATGGGTACATTTGCCAGGGCACTGAAATGCAAGAAGTTGAATAAACTTAAACTTGTAATTGATAATCATATACAGAGCATTTTCTCCTTACTGGATAGCAAGTGCTCTTCTTTCAGAGTCTTGCTGTGCTTTTTAGGATGGAGCTGGAAGCTTGACAGATGTTCCTAAGTGCACAAAGAAAATCAGTGCACAAAAGAAAGTGAGTTTGTTGAGATTTGATATCTCATGAAATTTTGTTTAACTGTCGATTATGCTTCTGAGTAGTGAGATGTTACTTGCTTGGGGTGCTTCACTCCTGTTCTTTGTTTTTCTTAGCATTTAACTAGATTATCATCTTTTCAGGCTGAAACAAGCGAAGGACGTGAGTGGCTGTTGAATGACCATAATGTGGACAGTATTTTGGAAAATGTAACAGCGCTGTTGGCTTCAACCAGCAGCTGGACTGCTAGCAATGCTGCCCTGGTACTGGCAAGGGTGACAATCTCTGAGTCTGGTTGTAGGACACTTCTGGGGCACCCCAACTCTGAAAATACCTTGCGCAAGCTGATTAATTCACTCAGAGTGGATGAAGCAGGTGAGGTTCACCAGCTGTTAAATGTTTGTTAGCTTTTATCAATAAAATGAGCATCTTATGTAAATTCATGTGAAAAATATGATAACATGCAGAGTGCAGTATATATTTTTCAGTTTAGATTTTTCTGTTAATTTACTGAAACTGAGAAATATCTATGATTAGTTGACACTCACTGATCTATAAATTAGCTTATTATTTTTTAAATGCTTTTTCAGCAGATATTTTCCTACTCTTTCTATAAAAGTATAAGATTTTAAATATGTTTATTTAGTCTAGTCATCCGTTTCTAGGGGGAATACACTAAGGTACCTTAACATTAGATTTTGTATATGTTGCCAATAGTTACAATTTTAGTTCTGCTTTTCTGAAGATTCTTTTTACAATCCTCAGAATTTAACAGGGGCCTTTATTATACATTATTACATTATTTTTAAATACATATTCAGGTGTACAGTAGATTACCAATATTACCCTGTGTACATTATTAACCAGATTGCTGGCTGTCATACAAAGTCTATAAGAAACTTTCCAGAGAAAAATACACACCGTAAAACAGCTTCCACACTTCAGCAGAATTTTAAAGGGTGTTTCATTCTTTTTATACTTACCTTGGTTTTTGTTATCCACTTTGGTCATCTTGAGTAATTTTATATTTTTTTATATGTTTTAATTCTGTTGTTGTGTTAGTAAAACAATTTGCACTTTTATTGTTACTGAATTCTACTGAATTTCCATGCTGAAGAAAGACATAATCACTTCACATGACAGAAACTAATTTTGCTACCAGAATCTTTATTACACAGTAATGTGTAGCATTTACATTTACTTTATAAGTATACCTGAATGTTACTCGGATTTAGGCAGGACCATTGATTTGGCATCAAAATAGAAAGTAAGATGCTTTTCTTTCAAAGGCTAGTGAAAGTATACTGTCTGTGCTCTGTCCTCATGGTTCAAGCTACTCTAAGGAAACTCACTTAAAGATCAAATAAATAATATGTGACCAGGTAGTTCATCTGCTCATTATTATAACAGTAACAGTTTTAACAATGAATTTTGCACAATTCAGAATATCTTCTATTTCCTTTATTTGCACTGGGTATTCTCTTGTACACTGACTGTTTTTATAAGGGTCACCTTTTCCTTATTAATTACCATGTTGTACTTTTCATTCATTTCTGAACATAGCCAGGTGTCTGGAATATGCCAGATGCAATGTTTGGCCACTAATCTGGGAAAGGTGTATGTTCTTCTTTTGTTCTTGTTATTTTCTTAGCTCCGAGAATGGAATAATTTAGTCCAGATTTTGGCAATCTTTATTTTTCTAGTTTATGGGCTTCACAGTAGCCCTAAGTGATGTTTCATTAAAGATTGTAGGATGTAAAATGTTTTTTTTCAGTTCTATCTGCAGTTCTAGTCTAAAGGCCTACAGCCAATGGTGGGATCACTTAATATAGGCTAAACTGGTCTTTGACTTCCTTCGTTTTCCAAAGTACATTGCTCCCTCTATCACCTTTATGATCCATTGCTGTCACTTTTATAGGTACATGTGAAGTATTAATTGAGTTTATATCTGTCATTAAGGGAGTCACTGCTGGGACATGGCCAAGATAGCTAATTGAGGGCAGCAACTGGTGAAAGCTATGACTGAAAAGTTTTCTCTGACAGAAAATATAATCAAAAAGGTACAGTCTGGAGATACCTGTTAGCATATTTTTCACTAATAGGGAGAGAAAAGATGTATAGTTCTGAGGTCCTCAAAAGCTGTAATTTTCCTGTCAGAATTTCAAGTGCTTAGCCAAGAGAGAAGAGACTTCAACACGAGACACATAGAAATTGTATTTAGGATTTTTGTGTTAAAAAAGACAGCCAGTTGCTAATATCTAGTATGCAGGATGTATTACTTAAAATGGATAAACTGGATACCAAAATAGAAAAATTAAAAGAACAGACCAAAAAGAGGAGGAAACATTTAGAAATTCTTATGAAACAACAAAGTGCACAAATCAGCAGTATGGAAGTAAATTTAAATGACCATGAAGGGAGAATAACTGAAGGTGAGTGGCCCCCTGTTGTAGAAAGAAGTAGCAGTCCACATAAAGTCACAAAAACTGAGCCATAAAGGTGATAGAGTGGACTATTGAGGATAAGAAAGAAATTATCAGTTGTTACTACTATGCAAAAAGCCCAGAATTACCAGACATAGGATATACAAAGAGATAAATTAGAGAAAAGAAAAATACTTTCACAGGAAAAACTGTCAGACGCTTTAAATAAAAATTTGTGTTCATTAATGCAACAGATTTTTGAAAAACAGTATATAGATTAAGAAACTTTGATCTGTTTGGAAAAAGAAGCATCTGAGGAAGTGCAAAAATGTAAACAACAAAACCTAGACATGTTTGAAAAGTATAAAAAAGAAATATGGACATGGGAAAGAAAGAGAGATTTGATATGGTGCAATATTTATGCAAAGGAGAAAGCCAACTTAACTAACATATAGAAAGCAGTCACAAAGTTATTCGAAGAGAAATGGGGGCAAAGGCATCCAGATATGGAAAATTTCACAATAAGAAAATTAATATCACAAAGATGGAATGTGGAAAAGAAGATTAATAAAGCAGAAGTTAAGGAAATAGAAGTTGAAGTTATAGAGTGTCTACGGAGTGAAGGATGTAATTTATAAAGTCTAACACAGACTGCATCACAGCATGATGGAGTGAGTCCCCAAAGTAAAGAGACGCAGGAAGATCAGGAGACATCTGAAGAAGGAATATGGACACGGGAAAGAAAAAGAGATTTAATATGGTGCAATATTTATGCCAAGGAGAAAGCAAAACTAACCAATACAAAAAGAGCAGCACCAAAGATATTTGAAGAGAAATACAGACAAAGGAATGTGGATATGGAAAATCTTACATTACAAAAAATAAGAAGACAAAGAGGAAAAGTAGAAAAGGAGATCAGTAATGGAGAAGTTAAAGAACTAAAAATTGAGGTTATGAGCACCTGCAAAGTGAAGGATTTAGTATAGAAAATCAAATGCAGAAAGCACCACAACAGGATAGAATAATGGGTATCCAAATTAAGGGGAAGCCAGTGGAAAAGGAAGCAATTGGTCAGGTGCCATATCAATATATTTTGGAACCTTCCACAGGAAACCAGTATAAATGTTCGATTAAAGCTAGACAGCAAGGGTAAGGGACAGGAGACTGTGGAATCTCTGATGCAGTCAACGTTGAGGAGTGACAGGCCAGTGTGTTCCCATATGACAAAGCAACAGATGGCACAGGATGAAATTGAAGATAAGGTGCCACAGGAAGATGCTATAGAACTTTCTATAGAATACCTGCAGTAAGTGGAAAATAAAGGATGTGCCCTTAGTTTGGAAGAAAATGAAGTAAGGGAAGAGTTGCTTGATTAAATGGTCAAAGATATATTAAAATCAATGAAAGAAATAGACTGCAGAAGGTCAATAAAACCCCAAAAGTCAGAAGTATGATAAAACAAATGAACACAGTAATTAGCACTGTCCGTAGAGATCCATGTGATGTAACAGAAGTAAACAGGATATGTTAGTGTGCAACTAAATTAATAACTGATAAAGTTCTACCACAAGGGCACAGGGTAGTGAGGCAAAGGAAGGGGAGAAATTGAATACTATCATGGAAGTATTGAATAGAGAAAAATATAAAGCAATTAAGCTCGCTTCGCTCCCCTCCCTACCCCCATATCCCACCCACCTCCAGCACACCTACACTTATCTAGCCAAATGTCCCTCCCATTATAATCACAACCAACCATACCTGCAGCACCAACTCTAACCACACCTCCAGCCTACCATCAACTTTCCACCTCAAGTACCATGATCTTATACACTCTACCCATTCTCTTTACATGCACCCTCCTTGCACACACATTACATTTTACCGAAACACCATTATACCCCCACCAAACAACTTCCACCGCACAACTACCGTCACCACCACTCATGTCACACCATCACACTACTCATACACCTCTCGCAACAAATACAGCCCAATGCACAACCCACTTAAGCTATCACCTCCACCACACAAACAAAATGTATCCCTAATGCCTTACAAACTATCCCTCAGCCTAGTTTATCTATCACCCACTTCACCCAAACAAAAAGCTACCCCAAAACTTAAACTAATTTTCTCATTACTAAAACTAACATCCTCAGCCTTAATAATACTTGCCCTCAGCCGGGACATCCACCCAAACCCTGGATCCCACAATTCCTCCACTAATAGTCAGCCTAACAACCTCACCCACCCTCAAATTACATCCAATAGGAAATCAACTGACCACCTTATCTTAAGCCTAAATATCAGAAGTATAACCAATAAAATCCATGAAATCCACGCTACCTTAGACTTATACTCCCCTGATGTTATCATTCTAACAGAAACCTGGCTCAAACCTCATATTACCAGTGAGCAAATCCTCCCTTCAAGCTACAATATCCTAAGAGAAGATCAGTTGTACAAAAAAGGGGGTGGTCTAGCTGTAATGTATAAACAGAATCTTAATATTCAAATCCTAAACTTATCAGCCCACCTAATTGACAAAGAAGAAATAATATATACCAACCTAAAAGTAAACCAAGACAAGATCATTAACATAATAGGATGCTACTTCCCACCTGGCAACAATATCCCTCCACTAGAAAACTTCCTCAGCTGGGTAAATCATCACCTTCCACAAGAAACAATAATATTAGGTGATTTTAATATAGGTTCATAGGTAGGTACTAGGCTATCGGCCCTAGGGCCCATACAAGCCTAGCCAAAAAATGTACCCTGGCTTTCGCCACCCAAGAAAATTATTTTCCTGTGCCCCTGTCGAGCAGAGCCACAGAAGTGATCACCGGGGTGAATTTCTCATTTCCCATCCAATCATCAAGATTTTTCTTGAAGAGTGCTAATGAGGAGCTCTGTTTGACATAGATAGGTAGTCTGTTCCAGAGTATGGGAAGTCTCTGGGACAGGAATCTATCCCTCCAGCATGTTCTGTTTATTGTGGTGACAAGGTTAAGGTCCCTAGAGCGTGTAGCTCGGAGGGATTGGGATTTCTTTAAGTGGAGCATGTCCAACAGCTCTGGGTTTGACATAGCTTTGTATGTTAGGCAGAGATCGCCGCTGAGTAGGCGATATGCGATGGAGTAAAGCTGTAGTTTTTTGAGACGGTCTGCATAGGGCATCTGTTTGAGGCCAGTAATCCTCTTTGTGAGGTATTTCTGTGGTCTTTCCAGTTGTTGTAGATGTCTTGTGAGGTACATACCAAAAGGGGCGTTGTACTCTATAATGGGTCTAATGAGTGATGAGTAGAGGGGAACAATGACCTCTTTTTTTCTGGATGAGAATCCTTTTGTGATGAGATGAGCCACGTAGAAGGATTTCCCGACCACTGTGGTAATGTGATTATCAAAGGAGAGACTACTGTCCACCTGTGTCCCAAGGTCTCTTATCACATTTTCAGCATTAAGTAGACTACCAGCTATGTGGTAGTTCATGGGTACAGAGTTTTTACCGAAGGGGATGACAGTACACTTTTTGGCATTGAGCTTCAGGCCATAGCTTTGACACCAGGTATCTGTCTCAGTGAGGCTCTTTTGTAGTTTGTCCACATCGGTAGGAGTTTCGATTATGGCTCCTAGTTTGCAGTCATCTGCAAACTTTGTTAGGCAAAGACCTTCTGTGTTGGCCTGCACTTCAGAGAAGTAGATACCAAACAGGAGAGGACCCAGGACTGAACCCTGTGGTACTCCACTTGTCACTGGTCTGATGTCGGATTTGGAATCCGCTACTTTCACAGTGTGGGTTCTGTCTGTGAGCCAGTTGGCAACCCATCTTGTGACATAGGGATTTATACCTAGTTTAGTGAGCTTATCTATAATTCCAGAGTGGGAGATGGTGTCAAAAGCCTTGGCGAGATCTAGATAAGCTGTGTGAACCATTTTACCCTCATCTATGGCTTTGGTGACTGCTTCAACGAAGTCAATCAGGTTTAGGAGACATGATCTGCTTTTTACAAATCCAAACTGAGTAGGGTCCAGAGTTTGGAGATTACCAATGTCTTTGTTTATGAGTTCCATGATGATACGTTCCATGGCCTTGCAGACCAGGCTCGTCAGGCTAATGGGGCGGTAGTTCCTGGGGTCCATCGTGGCTCCCCCTTTGTGGAGTGGGATAACTGTCACAGTGCACCATTCAGTGGGTACAAAGCCTGAGGTGAGGTTATGATTGAACGTGGTACTTGGGTAGGGTGCCAGTTCATTCTGTAGTTCATGTAGAATGCAGCCTGGGATATTGTCAAGTCCCATGGATGCTGTCTTCTTGGCTTTGGAGAGTGTGTTTTTTACCTGTGCAGCCGTAATTATAGGAACTTTGCATTCTTCCGGTATAGAGATGGGCCCCCTAGGGGGTGAGAGGGGGTAAAGTTAGCACTGAACCTATCTGCTAGGATGTTGGCAATATCAGTTGGTTTTGTATATTTAGTGCCATTATGCTGTAACTCAGAGCAGATCTGAGTGCTCCCATTTAGATTCTTGACATAGCTATAGAATGCTTTGTGGTTGTCTTTAGAGTCAGTGGCAATTTTTTTTTCGCAACTAGATTTGTTGAATTTTATGAGGGATCTCAGCTTCTTACTGAGGTTGACCAGGGAGTTCCTCCAGTCATGGGATTTTACTCTTTTTTGCAACAGTTTCTTTCTTCTGTTGTAGAGTTTGTTTATGGCAGAGGACCACCAGATTGGCTTCCTTTTTTTGGAGAATAACATCTTGGTTCTATTAGGGATAGCATGATCCATGCACTCGTGTAAGTGCTTATAAAGTGCATTTGTGTAGGATTCGGCAGTCATACCTCTATTGTCCGTCTGTATGGGTGTCATGAAGTTTGCCACTTCTGTCTTAAGAAGTGTGAAGTTGGCTTTTGAGAAGTTTTTTTACGATGGTTTCCCTAATTGGGGCTGGGGGTGGGATATGGATGTCTAGGCTGATTAGCTTGTGGTCGGATCTGACCAACGAGGAATTGACCTCTGGTGTGGAACACCGGTTTCCCATGTTGGTAATGACCAGGTGTAGGATATTGCTGCCCCTGGTGGGGGTGTGAATAAGTTGAACCAAGGCGTTGGAATTTATGAATTCTAGAAAACGTTGAGCAAAAGAGTTGGTACATGAGTAGTTTTCCCAGTTAATGGTGGGGTAGTTGAAATCGCCCATTATTAGGGTGTTGGGTTGTACCCTAATACTTTCCAGTGTATCAAGAAATGAGGAGTGTGAATCCTGGGGCATGGTGGGGGGTCTGTAGCAAGCTACAATTTGGATTGCGGTCTTGCCCAGAGTTAGTTGCACTTGGATAATCTCAGATGCATTATGCTGTTCAACTAGCCTGGAGGTGTGGATATCCTTAATAAATATGGACATGCCTCTGCCTTTAGTGCTTCTTTCTGGGTTAGGTGGCCGAAAGGTGTGGTATGAATTGAAGCCTGGTAATGCAGGGGTGCTCTCTGGAGCTTTGAACCAGGTCTCTGTCGCTGCACAGATGTCAATGTTCTCCATTTTAAGGAGTGCCTAGAGTGAGTGCATTTTGAGGTTTAGACTTCTAGCATTGAGTAGCATTACCCTCAGATTTTGCTTGCTTGCTTGTACCTGTTACAGTGGTGAATTTGTCATTTGAACCTTGCCTAAAAAAGGCACTATAGGGGTGGCAAGAGCCTTAGCCAGTATCCAGAATCCTAAGGGTGACAGGTGCAGGCCATCTCTGGCAAAGCATTGTGGACTGTCGATCATGTCGTCCCAGGCAGACAAATACTGGATCCCCTTAGAATGACACCAGAAGCTTAGCCAATGGTTGAAGTCACTCATTTTGTCCTTGTACTGTGGTATCATTCTGGGTGATGGCAGGATGCTACTCAGGCTTAGGGTCATACCTGCCTGGGATACAAGATCGGAGAGCTCCTCCATGACTCTTTTCATGTAGTCCAGGGAGGTACGTCTCAGGTCATTCACACCAACATGGACAATGACAGTGTCATATTTGTACTTATTGTGGAGTGACCTGAGTGCATGCGTTATGTGGCGGATCCTGGCACATGACAGGCAGCTGACAGTCACTTTCTCCTTGTTTAGTCTAGTGAGTGGAACATCAGTGTGCCTGACTATAGAGTCACCTATGACTAGAGTGTTGGGTACGTTGTTATGCCTTATGGGCTGTGGTTGAGTGGCAAACTGAGTTTGTGGGCTATGTGTCATTTGGGTTGTGTTGGGGGGCGGAGTTTGCTTGCGTTTATGCTTTGGATATCCCTGATGCTTGGGCAGGTTTTCATTGAGATCCTCCGCAAATGTAGGTGTGTGTTTTGTGTTTCTATGTGTGTGTTTTGGTGGTGTAGGTTTTGAGGGACTATGTGATGAGTGTGGTGTGGTGCAAATGTTTAACTTCTTTTCTTGACTGTCTAGTCCAGTCTTGGGTAAAGAGAGCTTGGCTATATAAGTGCATCTCTCACAGGTTGTAGTGTTGGGTGGTAGGAGGAGAGGGTTGTCTGTGTACATGAGGCAATTGCTGCATTGCCCCAAGATGCTCAGATTCATCAGGTAGACAGGAGAAATCACTGGGAGCTGACCCTTAGACATGCCTGGATAAGTGCTTATTTATTAAGTACTAAAAACTGCTTTCCACTAGACAAGTGAGGAAAGTTGAGTGCTGTAGGAATTTGCAGCTTATGTAGTGCTTACAATGAGTTCTGAACAAGTGCAGAGTGCATATAGACTGGCTATCCTGTTCCAACCACCATCCAGCCCACCATCTAAATCTTCATGTTTTTTTTCAACTTATCCAGACACCCACCAGAATAAATAAGAATTCCAACATGCATTCTACCCTTGACTGGATACTAGTCAGTAAGATCCCCCAGTCATACACAGCTGACTGTCTACCGGATAGCCTCAGTGATCATACCCCAACCTTCCTACTCAAAAAACTCGTATATCAGGCTAAACCCATTACCTATCAGCAAATACGTAACAAAGTAAACTTTAACCCTGATAACTTCATCTCAGCCCTAAAAAACTGCAACTGGACTCCACTAAAATGCCTCATCCTTGATGACGCTGTCCAATTTATCAATACCACCTTCCTTAAAGTCCTAAACACTCATGTGCCCACATGATTTAGTTGAGTTAAAGCCCAGTCCTCCCCATGACTACAAAAAGCCACTAGATCAGAAATGAAAAACCGAGATAGAGCATAGAATAACCGGCACAAGACAAAAAACCCCTCTGATAGACAGAAATTCTGTGAATTATGTAACAAAGTCAAAAAAAGTAATAAAACAGGACAAAATCCTATATTACCAGTCTGCCCTGAACTCCACCCAAAACAACCATAAACAATTCTGCTCAACCATCAACTCCATCCTCCACCCAGGAAAAGTAGGAACCCCCTCCACCAAACAAAACAAACTCTTCTGAAAACATTGCCACCTCTTTCAACACTCACTTCACACAAACCATTCTATCACTAGCAAAACAACACAACCCCTCTCCTTTACCCCTCCAGCTACACCTAGTAACCTACCCACTGCATTCCCTTTCTCTCCTATCCCTACCTCCAAACATAAAAAAATTCTTATCGAAACTAAAGCCCACAAAACTAGCAGCTGACAACCTCCCAGAGGAGTACCTTAAAATTGCAGCTGAAGCCCTAGCCTACCCAGTTGCAATCCTGATTAACCGATCTTTATCTGAAAGCTATGTCCCCTCACAATGGAAAATATCCCACATTATCCACCTCCACAAAGGTCGGCCCTCCACAGAATTCACCAACATAGCAGTTCTGTCTCCTCTATCAAAAATACTTGAGAGATGCATTCACTCTCAAGTTCTGAACTACCTCCTTACTAACAACCTCCTAACACACAACATGGTTTCCGACCATACCACAGCACAACCACTAATACAATCCTTCAGCATAAAAACAATAGTTATTTCGCCTCTGCAACTTTCCAAGACCTATCTAAAGCATTCAACATGGTCTCTCATAAACAACTCATCACTGTCCTCAATACTCTATCCTTCTCTCAATGTGTCACAAACTGGTTCCAGAGCTACCTGACTGACCGCCATCAATCCGTTGTTTGGCATAATGATATTTAACAATATTAACCCCCCCCCCAACTCCCTGTCTCAATAGGTGTTCCCCAAGGATCCATCCTTGGACCCTTACTCTTCTCTATATCCACTAATAATCTAGCCTCTGCTACCAAACAGGCCACTCTCATACAGTACGCAGGTGATTCCACCATCATCTGCTCACCCCACTCCCTACCTGAACTTCAAAAGACCACACAGAAAGCCTTTTCCTCAGTTGAAACTTGGCTTTTAGATGCAAAATTAATACTTAACCCAAACAAAACAAAACTGCTCATCTTCCAACCCACCAAACAATCTAAACACCCACCAATTTAATATTAAAGCCAATGACAACACCATTATCCCCCAACAGAACACAACCAAACTACTTGGAGTTGAAATTGACAATAACCTTAAGTTTGACATCCACATCTCGTTAACCATAAAAAAGTACACAAAAATTAGGAGCTTTATACAGAAATAAGCAATTCCTCACCAAAACAGCCAAGATTCCAATTGCAAATAGCCACCTTATCTTCACCCTACTCTACACCTCTCCAATATTTACCAACCTAAGGCAAAGTGAGTTAGGTAAACTTGAAGCTTGCTACAACAAAATAGCAAGGTTTGCCACTGGCACAAACTACCGTAGCCACCACTGCACCTCACTTACTGAACAAGGGTGGCTAGAACTCCCTCACCTCCTTCAATGGTACCAACTCTCACTCGCCCACAAACTACTAAATCATCCTCTAAAAGTCCCCTCCCTCCAAAATCTACTCCAACCCTATCATACCACCAGACTACTATGCTCCAGCAACAAAAATCAATTACAGATAACTAGAACCAGGAACTCTGCTGGAGAAGCTCTCTTCTCCTACTCCATAGCAAAATTATGGAATACCCTTCCTCAGACTATAACTTTTGTGTCATCATGCGCTAACTTCAAAGCTGCTCTAAAATATCATCTAAAAGAGCACTGGATATGCCCCTTTAACAAACCTCTCAAACATCTCTACTCCAACCTCTCTAATCCCTTTCTTCCACCCCTCTACCTCGGATTGCAACCAAATACACTGCTTATAAACCTATATCTCAGCTGTAATCTTAGCCTCTGTTATTCAAGGGTAATAGCTGCTAGCTCACCTATTAAAATACTTGCTAGTCTTTATGACACCAATGGTATAAGTGTTGTCCAATTTAACTTAATTTCATTTTGAACTATAACTGTTTTGTACTATTGTTAAACCTATACTTCTTGTGACTTGTAATTAATTGTTTTTAATTGCTGTTTTTTAATTGTTTTTATTGTGGAGCTTTTCTCCCCAGGCCTCCGCTGAAAAGGACCTGTGCCCAGTTGGATTTTCCTGGTCAACAAATGTAAATAAATAAATAAATAATAAAGTGTTACTGCTAGAAAACTATAGAAGAGGCAATAGATCAACAAAAATACTAAGAAAGATAGATGTGATAAAAGCAGTGAGCAGTATTAGAACAGACCAGGATCTTTCATGCACTATTGTAAATAAAAAACTAAACATGTCAGCACAGGTGGAAAAACTTAGAAGATACACAGATAAATATAAAGGAAAAGTACAAAATAAGAAATTTAGTAATGACCCAAAAATGTTTTATAGATAATTGGGAAAGAAGGTAAAAGGAATTGAAAGACTGCCAAAAAAAGAAGAAATAGATGCATTTTGGAGAAGATCCTGTGGAGCACAGCAAAGATGCTAAATGGATAAAAGAAGTAAAAGAAAGAATAAGAAGTTTAAAGGTACAAGAGATGAAATGGGATGAAGTAACAGCCAGACAGATTGAAACAAAGTTAAGAAAAGCCTCTAAATGGAAAACACCAGGCCCAGATGCAGTACCTAACTTTTGGTTAAAAGTATTAACATCTTTGCACGAAGACTTAGCCAGGAGTAAGAACTATTTATATGCGCATCCCAAACAGACACCATCCAGGCTAACAACAGGTAAAACAGTGTTCCTACTTAAGAATGAACCTGTAAGCTACTCCAAAAATTATAGACCAATAACTTGCCTACTGACAGCATGTAAACTATATATGGGAATTGATGCCAACAGAGTTTACAGTCATTTAGAAGAAAATTCAGTTATGGTAGTAGAACAAATGGGCAATAAAAGAAAGTCATATGGAACAAAGGATCATCTGATGTTAAATAAAGTCATAGTGGAGAACTGTAAAAATGGGAAGAATCTAAGTATGGCATGGATTGACTACAAAAAAGCATTTGATAATATCCCACATTCATGGATAAAAGAGTGGGAAATGTATAAGATACATCCTACATTGATCGACTACGTTACAGTAACTATGAAACAATGCCAGACTACTTTGCGATTAAATCATAATAAAGGGCAAATTACTAACCCATGGATAAAAATTCAAAGGGGGATATTCCAGGGTGACTCTCTATCACTGTTACTATTCTGCCTTGCCCTTAACCCATTAAGCTGTCTACTTAACAGCTTAGGCCATGGCTATAATGTGGCTCCTAGAAAACAACAATTTCTAAAGACTTCTCATCTTCTCTTTGCCGATGATTTAAAACTGTATAGCTCATCAGACGAGGAACTGAAAGCACAGCTGCAGGTTGTTAAAACTTTTTCAGATGATATTAGAATGTCATTTGGCCTTGATAAATGTGCAAAAGCAACCTTTAAAGCAGGAAAACTGCAGCACCAGAAAAACATCATTTGGGATAAGAATGTGATATAAAAGAACTTGAGCAAGAGGGAGTGCATAAATACTTGGGAACTGATGAAGGTTCGGCAATAAAACATGAACAAATGCATATATAAAACTTAGTAAGGAGTACTTTAGAAGACTGAAATTAATTCTGAAAACAGCGTTGATGTACAGGAACAAAATCCAAGCTATAAACCAATTTGCTCTGCCTGTCCTAACTTACAGTTTTGGAGTGTGTGATTGATTGGCCCCAAAATGTGTTAGATAGATTAGATATTAAAGCAAGAAGAATGCCTCATGCTCACCAGATGATCTATAAAAATCAGTGCATACCAAGATTATATATTCCCCATTCCAAAGGGGGGATGGGCCTCCTTGAAATTGATTACATGTACAGATCTGCAATCATGGCACTTCACACATATCTGCTGACCTCATGAGACCAGAATTTAGTGAAAGTTTTGAAACATGAGGAGAATAAATCTAGGATGACTTATATGCTTAACATAGCCATCAAGCAGGAATGGAAATCAAACCAGAAGTAGATAAAAATCAGACAGCAACTGAATGTGCCAAAAAACAAAAGAAAGAAAGAATATAAGGTGAATGACCAGATGAAAAGGCAAGAAATGTGGAAAAATCATAAATATAGTGGCAAGTATAGAAAACTTCTGGAAGAACCTCATGTTGATCAGGAATGAATGCAAGAATGGTTAACGAGAGGTGAAGTCAAACCAAGAGATGAAAGGCTAATATTGGCAGCCCAAAACAGTGGTCTATGTACATGCTGGTTTACAAAGTCCATTGAATATGTGGGAGAAACAGACAAATGTAGGTTTTGTAAAACCGAACTGGAAACAGTCACACACCTCGTTGCTGGGTGTGACATATTAATGGCAGAAAGACTGTATACTGAAGTGCACAATAATGTGGTGAGACTGTTGCACTGGGGGTTGTGCAAATGTTATGGTTTTGAAGTGGCTAAGAAGCACTGGAAACATGAGCCACAAAGCATCGTAGAAAATGATGAAGTCTACATCACATGAGATCATCCATTACCAACAATTCAAAAGATAGATGCTAGAAAACCAGATATAGTAGTCCAAGAAAAGAAAACAAGAACAGCATCAATCATTGAAATCACCACACCCAATGACTACAGTGTCCTGCATACAGAGAGAGACACAAGGTTATAAAATATCAGGATCTGTAAGCAGAAATGAGAGCAATGTGGAAGAAGGATACCCAGATAGTTCCAATAGTAGTAGGAGCAATGGGTCTTATAAAAAGAGTCTACCATTATATTTAGATATGCTACCAATACACATAACTCCGTACAAATTACAGAAGGAGTCATTCCTGGGCACATTGCAGGTGCTGCAAAGAGCAATTTTGGCTGACATCAGAGAGGGAAACAATACTAATTTCATGAACTTTATTTGTACTTTGAATTAGGAATGGGGTCCATTCCCATCATGGTATTAGAAACCCAAAAGATTTGGAGAAATTAAAAAAGATGAGTCTTAGACTGAATGTCTTTAAAAAAAATAACTGCCTCATAAATAAAGTTGATGATTTAGAAAATAGACTGAGGTGAAGTAACATTAGAATATATGGTATACCTGAAAACTATGAGGGAGACAATATAATAAACTTCTTAACAGCCTGACTACATAAAACACTAAATCTACCTGAAACCTTATCTTTTGGAATTGAAAGGACACAAATAACAGCAACTTTGAAGAAGGAAAACTCACCACCATGTTCAATTATAGTTAAATTCATGTCCAGCTTAGAAAAAGATCAAATATTAAAAACACTGTGGTCCAGCCCACCTAATAAATAGGTGAATGTGTAGTCAGATTTGACAATGATTATTCCAGTAAAGTAATGAGTAAAAGAAAATCCTGCTTACCACTGATTAAAGAACTTAGAAAGAACAATATTAAAGCCACTTTGGTGTTTCCTGCAAAGAACAAATTATTTCTTTCTGAATGAACTAAAATATTTGACTCACTGGAGGAGGCATCCACTTTTATTAAAAAAATAAAATTCTTAATACTGAAGAAATGGATTAGAACAGTATATACCTCAGGAGACAGATTGAGCTGAATATCTGGAAAACTGCTTCTAAAATTTAAAAAAAAACTTTAAAAAAGGTGAATTTTATTTTTTGATTGCAGGACTTTTGTTCTCTGAAACACTACATTTACCCTTTAAGTAAAAGGTTTGTACTGGATGTTAAGCTTTAAAACATATGTAAGTATGTATTTATTTAAGCTGAACATTTTTCATGATAAGGAATATAAATGTTTAGTTTTACTGTTTTACTATATTTACAATAAAATATGTTTTATAGTTCATTTAACTAAACTTATAAATGTATTTCTAAATGTTAAAAAAATAATTCCTGTAAGAGACTAAAATTTAAGTTTAAGCACTAGATTTGGTAACTTTAAGACTGTATAAGTTAATAATTTTATTTTATTTGTTTAACTTTACTTAGTATGTGCATTGCTGGGTTAACTTAATGTCAGATATAAGTAATATGCTAATTAGAAGTGTTAAAGTACTTGTGATTTTATTTTCTTTGTTCCTGTGTAACACGTGCCTTTCACATGTCATTTATAAAGCAATTTACACTTAAAAAGAATGCTCCAGTTATGTGAAAATATGTTATATTTGGCTGCTTTACTTCCTACTTGCTCCTTAAACTGTTTTCAAGGAATTCTAGGTCAAAGTTCATCAATGATGTCTATGGAAACATGAAGGAACTTTCTTTTTCAGGTATATGTATGTGTGAGAAATCTACTCAGAATAATATCTTTTTAAATATTTATTTAGATATAGAGAATTGATAAAACAAAAGCTATATTAATGTTTTATATAGAGCTGTTAACATATAGTTTGCTTATATTTTGCTAAATGTTAGTAACTTATGCTGTAGTGTTATTAATTCTATCTGTACATATCATTGGAAAGAAGTAAAGTTAGATGTTTGCTACCGATTAGAACATTTTAAAAGAATTAAGAAGAATGATGCACTTACAGAGGAAATTATCATCTGCTGTGTGCTGTGAGTTGTCATTTGCCCATGCTGTAATCAAATTCTAATGTCAGGATGGGAAGCCTACATCAGAACAGCAGTATGCAATGACTACACACACACACACACACACACACACACACACACACACACACACACACACACACACACACACAAAAATTAAACAAGCAAGATTTTTTTTTATATATAGTCAAGATTGCGTGTAATACTAGAATTAATAAGAAGATTAACCAATTAAAGAATAATGTGCAAATACACAAGGAATGAAATATCTATTATTTAAGATTAATAAGAGCTACATCAGTAAGTTAAAGAATATATACACGTACTGCAATCTCTAATAGGAGTTGATAATTAAATAGCTATTTCATGGAATATTAGTGGCCAAGTGTTACGATTTGTTATTTCACTTCTGAGGGAAATACAGTAAAGAAGGAGTGACATAAGACAATAAGGCACAAACTTAAGCAATTTATTTTTTAAAAAATCAAAATATTAAAATAAACATCTACTTACAAGCAGCATAATGGTCTTCATTGCCCACTGAAAGAGGAACTCCAACTTCTAACACTACAGCTATCTGTTTAAATCAATACAATGCCTACACTGACAATGAAAATGTCCAGTCCAAGCCAAAGGTCCATGATGATTCAGGTCAAATCAAATCAATGCAGGCACTAGCAATAAAATGCAAAGTCCATGGTGAAGATTCTTGCTGATGAGCTCAATTCTGTTGTTGGCTGGTGGGCATTTTGTAGTCTTGTATAAATAAGTCCAAAAAAGTCAAAATGATCTCCAACCTGATGATATTTAAAAGTCATGATAATTATAGACTGATGGTATTTAGAAATTACAAATCATTTCCTAAGTTGCTATTTCCTACCTTCAGTGCCCTTTCAAGCTTATCCCTTAAAAGAGCAAGTAACCACAATCTAATTGATTATTCCCTTTTTAACTGGTAAACATCTCAATCAAAGATCAGTGTACCTTAATTCAGTAGACAAGTTTTGCCTTGCAACATGTTTCTAACATATTTCTAGCATATTACAAATCTTTTTATCAGTTGTCTAACATAACACAAATTTTCTATAAGCTGTCTGTAAAACTCAGTATATTGCAGTTATTTGCTATTATCTGATCATAGGCAGGTCTGAAGTGGTCAAGACATCAAAAGGTCAGGGTAGGCTATGTGGGACCTTCACAGCAAGTAAGACAGAAACAAATGTATTAAATAACGAACTGCTTATAAGAAAGATATGTATTACATATACCTGCATATGGCAGAAATGTGAATGTACAAGATTTCTTATAATTTACATAGAACATCATATAAAAATATTTGAAAATATCCTAAAAGCTGAAATTTGAAGTTTAGTCATGAAATCTGAAGCTTTTTACATATTGTATGTTATTAGATTCACAAAGAATACTTGAAATAACTAATTTCATAAATCAGAGCTGGAATTTGAGCATTATATTGCTGAATCAATACATCCATTATAATAAAAAGTAAAGTAGATGTTTTCAATATGTTTGAACTTGGTAAGAGAGAATAGAATTTGAATTAAGCCCATTGTAACTTTTGAATACAATGTACACTGCAATTTTTTTTTATTTTTATTTTTACTTCATAGATCTATGGCATTCTTTTGACCCAGTAATATACATATTTTTGATTACACTGATTTTACATTGATTTTCCTTTTATATAATAGTTTATTTTTTTAAGATTACCTGTCATTTGTAAGTTTATAGGTATTTTTATCTATTCATGCCTCACTCTTTTCTATTTTTTATTTAAAGATTTAGTTATAATAATGTTGAATGAGTGAATAATTTAGGAACTTTTAATGAATAACGTATACTACTATTACATTAATAGGTATATAGTACACTGTTGGATTATTTAATATTTGTAATTGATAGAAGAGGATTATTAAACTTGTATGTAGTAATGGGGTATTAGTTTTAAATGGCAATATATATATATATATATATATATATATATATATATATATATATACACACACATATATAATTAAATTAATAGTCTCTTATTTTTAACTTTTTTATGTAATATTATATTAATTATTTGTAAGTCATTGTAGCTTTTTGCTAGTTTGATGAATTTTTAGGTAATGGTAGGTAGAGAGATAGTATAGTAATTTGCCTATTCAATAGGTAGACTATGAACTTTGGTATCCATGGAAGGTTGTGTTTTATTAGTTTTATATATAGATATAAATATATATATATATATATGGGTTCCCTACGTTGGACTGAAAGCTCGGAAGATTGACAGTCACATCACCGACGCCAGAAGACCGATGGAGCAGGTAACCAACAACTCGTAATCCCGACAGCAAAAACACAGACATGGAAAATGTGTAAAGTGACTCGATAAGTATGCGATAGTGAGGGATTTAGAGTTAGGGTGTGTGTAAGGTAAGTGTACGATAGTGAGGGACTAGAGAGTTAGGGACGGATTAAGTGAATTAGGGTTAGGGTGCGTGTAAGGTAAGTGTGTGATAGTGAGGGATTTAGGGTTAGGGTGCGTGTAAGGTAAGTGTGTGATAGTGAGGGATTTAGGGTTAGGGTGCGTGTAAGGTAAGTGTGCGATAGTGAGGGACCTGAGGGTTAGGGGCAGATTAAGTGAGTTAGGGTTAGGGTGTGGGTAAGTTAAGTGTGCGATATTGGCGGACCTTAGGGTTAGGGTTTGGGTTAAGGTTAGTGCATAGACAGTTGTGTGTAGGTGTAGTGTAGGTTTTTAGGTTGTTGGTGTGCTTGTGTTGTGTGTGTGTTGTGTGTGTGCTGTGTGGAACAGGGAACATTTTGTTTTAACTGTCGGTATTGTGGTTTGTCGGGCATGTGAACGTTCGTGTTTTTGCGGTTTCGTTCTTGTGGTGTCGGTGTTGTGTACTGTTGTGTTGGTCTAACGTAGGAGACCCACATATATATATATATATATATATATATATATATATATATATATATATATATATATCACATTGTAGATTTGTTTCTGTTTTTATTTACATGTTTTGTAGTTTGTAGAAAGGAAAAGTTCAAAAACATTTGGAATGTTAAGATAGTGTTGGAGGAATGCATTACAGTCTTATATTACAATTAAACTAAGTAATTATAAGTATTATACTTAGTATTATAAAACCCCTTTTTGGTGTAGTCATAATATTTTAGTGGGCCAGTTGTTAAATCTCTATACACTTTCTAAGGAAATTCTTCATTATGCATATACTTGCTGAGTTTTTAGGGTGCATTTGTATACTATATATTTCTTTAAAAAAAAAGAAGAAGAATTTTTTAGGTATCCTTTTACTAGCACAGTCTTGTGTCTTATACCAGGCTTTGCACAGTCTGGTAAGAAAATTCGAAATTTAAAATATTTTTTAAGCCTTTTAAAAGTAGGCATTATTTGCTCTTCCTTTTAATCATTTAACTTATAGTATTTTGTTTTAGAGTAATTTTTAGCTTTGTATATGACGTCTCCTGTTGTCGATTTACTTGGTGGATTTAAAATGAACCAACCTGCTAAGCAGGTGTTGATGTCACATACATAGTGCCATTGACTTTTCCAGCTTAGGTCGATGTGTTTTATGTTTTGTTTTTACTTTTGTGGTTTACAGATGGTGGTTTCACTTTAAATTTCAAAACTGGCCTATTCAGGAAGTGATGTAACTACAGTACTAGCATTTATTTACCTAAGAGTGTGTTACTAGCTCTAATACTACTTCTCTGAAGAAGCTACCTTATGTGTGTAGCGAAAACGCTGCTTTGTCTTGTGTGAACAAAATAAAATTTGCGTTAAGGAACTAATCGCTTGGTGAGGTTCTTTCTGGTTCGAGGCAATACTTCACACAATTAAACTAATGTGGATAAATGTGTCATATTATCTTTCTAAAGAAATATTTTTATATACATGAATCTATTAATGCAAATGGATTAAATAATGGCAACAAAAGAAAATAATTACCGAGATATCTAAAATTAAGAAGAGGAGACATTATATTCTTGCAAGAGACTCACTTGATAAAGATATACAATATTTAAATAAATTAGGTTAGGAAATGTTATTGTCTGCTTCTTTTAACAAAAGAGTAGTGGAACTGCTATACCTTGAAGAAAATCTACTCTAGTGCCTAAGGTCATGGAATCCATTAATGATCCCAAAGGAATGTATAGATTTGTAATAATTAAATATAATGGCAAAGTCTGTACACTAGCTAATTTTACTGGTTCCTGCAATAGCTGCAAGAGTGGCTAAAGATTACTTAAACTTACTATAACGTCTTTGGAATGGTAGTGTAATTTTAGCAGGGGATTTTAATTGCATAGCTAGTATAAAAGGTACAAGTGAACAGAAGAAAGCTTAAATTCTGGCAATAGCTAAAGCACTAAGATGGATTAAATGTTTTGTTTTAACTGTCAGTAACTGTTAAAGATTATCCACATTAGTGAAAATTTCTCCTTGAGCTACTCAGACATTACCGGGACCTAGTCTCCCATTGATAAGAAACACAGTTTGCTTCCTCGGGTGTTCTACTTTCCCCTTGTTACTATTTAACAGAGAAACCCCACCCTACAAGAGAAGACGTCTGTGAAAATTTCTCCTTGAGCTACTCAAACATTACTGGGACCTAGTCTCCCATTGATAAGAAACACAGTTTGCTTCCTCGGGCATTCTACTTTCCCCTTGTTACTATTTAACAGAGAAACTCCACCCTACAAGAGAAGACGTCTGTGAAAATTTCTCCTTGAGCTACTCAAACATTACCGGGACCTAGTCTCCCATTGATAAGAAACACAGTTTGCTTCCTCGGGCGTTCTACTTTCCCCTTGTTACTATTTAACAGAGAAACCCCACCTTACAAGAGAGGACGTCTGTGAAAATTTCTCCTTGAGCTACTCAAACATTACCGGGACCTAGTCTCCCATCGATAAGAAACACAGTTTGCTTCCTCGGGCATTCTTTCCCCTTGTTACTATTTATCAGGGAAACTCCACCCTACAAGGGAAGACGTCTGTGAAAATTTCTCCTTGAGCTACTCAAACATTACCGGGATCTAGTCTCCCCTTGATAAGAAACACAGTTTGCTTCCTCGGGTGTTCTACTTTCCTCTTGTTACTATTTAACAGAGAAACCCCACCCTACAAGAGAAGACGTCTGTGAAAATTTCTCCTTGAGCTACTCAAACATTACCGGGACCTAGTCTCCCATTGATAAGAAACACAGTGTATGTAATCTGTTTTAAATATACTACTCTTGTGAATATTAACACTTGAGCAGCATTCTACCTCGGTGTGCCGGAAAGTAGCCCACTGCAGGCCTTTGCAACTGCCCCCACAACTCTGACCTATAGTCTACTCCTGTAATACCCTCACTGCCTCTACTTAATATTATATTCTTAATAATCTTAGCAGAAACTCTTCTCCTGAGTGTACCTATTTCTTTCTCCACTAGGTGGCGTAATACTCCTGTAAAAGATCCAGCAATTTATCTTTTCTTCCTGCTACTCTTATTTTACTTTGCCTAAGGTAACTTTTGCTTTTCCCCACCTGTATCTGTGACATTTTCCTCCAAACACTCATGCACATTTTTCTGTTTTAAAGAGTGCAACCAAACAACATAAACCCACACTAAAAACTAAAAAGCTCTATTAGTAACCACAATAACTGCTCCCCAGCTGCAGCTCTCCTTTTCTGTCTCAGATCACCGATTGTTTTCCCTGGTCTCCTTGCCTTCTTGGCTCTTCCCGCTCCGTTCGCCCTGCGGGCTCACTCCGCTCCCCTACCATGCCCCCAATTCTCACCCGCCCTCAGAGGTCCTAACTTTATTCCCTCTCACATTTAACCCCTTCCACTCCCCCAGCCTATCCTTCCAAACCTCTCACACACCTCTTCCCCCAACACACCTGACTCTCATTACCACTCCCCACTCCTAGCTACTATCACTCTACTCTCATCTCCATATATCTTAACTGCCTCTAACTAACATGCCCTCCCCTCTACCTAAACTCCTTATCCTCTTATTACCTTTTCTTCTTCTTACTCTTTATCATGTATCCTCCTATACTGAATCACAACTACACCCTTCCGCTTTTCATCCTCATAACATCCTCTCATCTCAATAATCCAAAAGTGTGGAAATACTGGAAGTCTTTTGGTGAAACACAGTTTTATTGAATCACTTCACATGAAGAACGCTGACAACACGGAAATAACGAACTGGAACAAGTATAAAATAACATCCACATCAAGAAAAAGCATTAACGCTGTTCTTCCCATACGTTTGAAGTCTGTAACAGGACGAAAACGTATGGGAAGAACAGCGTTAATGCTTTTTCTTGATGTGGATGTTATTTTATACTTGTTCCAGTTCGTTATTTCCGTGTTGTCAGCGTTCTTCATGTGAAGTGATTCAATAAAACTGTGTTTCACCAAAAGACTTCCAGTATTTCCACACTTTTGGATTATTCAGTTACTTTGCGCTTTCTTGTTTATCTTGGTTTGGAGTCTGTTTCGGCGCTATGGAAATACAGGAAGTTCCTGTTAATGGGCAACAGGAAGATCTTGGTTTAACACGTAAGCTGGTAGGACAGCTTACTGAACTAATTAATCTCCTCACACCAGTGGCTTTTTCGTTGTTGGCTGTACAGAATTCGAAAAATGGAAGTGGAGGTTCGGGGACCGAAGGGTCGTACGCTAAGAAGAGAAAAACTACAGAAAGGAATGAGAATGAACCAGTAGGTGCACGCAAAGGCACCGGTTCAGTCGAGGGTGAGGAAGAAAGTAGTTTCAATGCAGCGGACACACCAAGTTTGTTAAAAGAAGCCGGTCGAGGGGAAATTGGTTCTACCTTAACCAAGGACAAACGAGCTTTTCAAACTCAAGGCTCACACAAAAGTAAAGGTACTGTTTCTACTTGTCATGACTTAAATGGTTGGTTAAAACGCCAAATCATATTTGGCCAAAATGTGAATTACAACGCTGGCAACAAAAATGACTTTACATATAAAGACAATATTAACAATCTATACAAGTTGATGAACAAGTATAGAGCATTAAATGTGGAAAACACATATTTGAGAGAATGTATTTTGAAAGAAATTGTACCAAAAGGTTTACGTTTTTATAAATATCCTAACAGTGTGATTCCTGGGTCAAATTTTCACATAGAATTGTTGGATTTATTTAATAAGAGTGGGCTTGAAATGTTAAGACTGATGGTTAAAGAAAATAACCGGGTACAAGAAGAATTACTTCTTGAGATAGAAGCTGTGGATAAAATTATTACTAATGACCTGTTATTTTCTATGGAAGATGAGAAAGCTAAATATTTCAGTATGAGAAAAGATATAGATAAAAATATAGAAGATTTAATTCAAAGGAAACACAAAAAAATGGAGCGTGACATGAATGATTATAAATGTAATATTTGTCATCCCAATCCACACCCTAGAAACAGGGGTAGAGGTGGTATGGATCAAGGTAGCAATATACAAGGTAGGGACACCATAGACCATCTAGTGACACAGGAAGATAACATTTTTAATAAAGAAGAATTTCCCCCCTTGAGGAGGTCAGAGAGAATCTTTAATAAATATGGAGAAAGGGAAGGAAATTTTTGGAGAGGGGGGAGGAGAGGGAGGGGGAGGGGGAATTACTATTGATACCCCATGTAGCCCCACCAACCCCCCACCCCCCCCTTAAGAGATGAGATATTGAAGGAAGGTAACAAATGGACTTATAACTATTTTAATATTTATAATTTTAGCCCTATTCAATTGGAAAAGGGGCATTTTAGTTTACTTTCGAAAGGTTTGAAATTTATCCCCTCCACTAAAGGAAATGTAGTGAAATCACTTCTAGATCTAAAAATATTCCTAAGGAAGGTTAATTTTAAAATACTGTTCCAGAATCAAGGAAAAATGAATGATTTAACTCTGAGACGGAGGTCCACTTACAACCCACCCCTACACCCTCAAATAAGGAATTTTGAAAAAATAATAGAGAAAGAAATTAGGAAAGTTGAACACAATGGAGCTTCATATGGCAATAATTTAAACCAAAAGGAAAAGGACATTTTAAATAGTTTAAAGACAGACACAAATATAAGAGTCATGAAGCCTGACAAAGGGGGAGGAATTGTTATGATGGAAAGTATTGAATATGAGTCAAGAATGTATAAAATATTATGGGATGAAAATAAATACGAATCAGTGTCAAAAAATGAAATAAACATTGCTTATAATAGGATTGACACTAATTTGTATGATATGATGGTGGATGGGCTTATAAACCTGGAAACTTACAATTTTTTAAAGGTAGATAAGCCTAGAGTCCTGGCCATCTTTGGGATCCCTAAAATTCACAAGAATGAAAATGACCCACCCATGAGACCTATAGTGGCAGCCAATGGATCTAAAACTAATGCTTTAGCCAAGTACGTAGACAACAAAACTAAAAAAAATCTGGCTAGACAAAACACATATCCTAAAAGATTCATGGGACCTATTATACATTATTAGAGATATGACAGAAATAGATGACCTCCTCTTTGTAACTATTGATGATGTAATAGACCTTTTTCCATCCATCCCACATGGGATAGGGTTGGATATGTTCGAGGAAGCAGTTTTTGAAAGTGACAATATATCTCATAATGACAAGTTAGTTAGTAAATGGCTTATGGAGATTATTTTAAACAACAATTTCCTGTTTTTTAATGGAGAATTTTTTAGACAGACCCAAGGGGTGGCAATGGGGCGGCGTGCGCTCCCACATATGCAAATGTGGTATTATCCAAATGGGAAGAAAACTATGTCTTGGAAAGTGAATATAAACAATTTTTCACCATCTATCGTAGGTTTTTGGATGACATAATTATTTTTTGGAATGGAGGAGAAGATAAACTTAATGATTTTTTAAAATATCTCAACAATACTTGTAGTTTTTTAAAGTTCACTCACAAAGTGACACACAACCTGGTACAATATCTTGATTTAGAAATATATAAAGAACAAGGGCATCTAGAAACCAAAATATATAGGAAAGCCACCTATTGTAATTCCTTTCTCCACTTTGATAGTGCCCATCCTATACATGTAAAAAAGAATATAATAAAAGGGCAGTATGTGAGAGGAAGTAGAATGACTAGCAAGAACCAGGACTTTGCATTGGAATGTGAGTTATTAGAAAATATGTTCAAAGAAAGGGGCTATCCAACTAAGTTTATAAAGGAAATTAGAGAAGAAGTAGTCCTAGGTAGGGAAGTGAAATTTGCACCTATAATTAAAAATGTGGAGGGAAACTATATTCCAATAGGAATAAGCAAAGAAAAGAAACCAGAAAACTTTGAATTAGCATTGATTCTGGAATACAATACAATTAATAGTAAAATAAGAAATATTTTTAAAAAAGAATGGGACAGATTTATAGAATTAACAGATTTGGAATTAGGAAATAATGGTCTGCCCAAGATAATATATAAAAATTCCTCAAGTATAAAAAATTTATTAGAAAACAAACGCACCTTGGGGCCACAGGATAGAAGAAGAAAAGGCACATACAAATGTGGTAGGTGTGCCCAATGTGCAAACATCTCTAATAGTAACACCATCCATATAAACAGTAGAAACAGTCTGTAACAGGACGAAAACGTATGGGAAGAACAGCGTTAATGCTTTTTCTTGATGTGGATGTTATTTTATACTTGTTCCAGTTCGTTATTTCCGTGTTGTCAGCGTTCTTCATGTGAAGTGATTCAATAAAACTGTGTATGAACCTATGAACCTATAATGATAAGTACTTTTATAACTGTGACTCCTCAGGCTTGGTATATTTAAGTATGTGCAATGAATACCAAGCTTTTTATATAGGGAAAACCGAGAGGAAATTAAAAAGAAGAATATTTGAACATTTAAATGATATAAAAAATTGTAAAGAAACAAATGCTTTATATAAACATAGTAAAATTTGTGAGAAATCTAGTTTTAATTTCACTGTTCTAGAACACACAGAAAAAGATATACGTGGGGGGCCCTGGGAAGAAAGGTTAGAATACCGTGAATTATGGTGGCAAATGTCCTTGGAAGCATATAAATTCCCAGGTTTAAATGAACATATAAGTATAGCACCTCTTTTAAAATTAAGGGCAGCTAAGCTATGAGATGGATTCAATTGTTGAGATAAATTTAAAATGCACATTTATTATTATTACTTAAACATTTATATTTATTATTATAATTAATTTATAGTCATCCACACATCGACTTCTTAGTGGAAGAAATTATAAGATATTTAAATTTTTAAAAATAGTGAAAATTAGGGTTTTGTTTATTTATTAACAAAGCACACAGTCCATTTTTCTTGTACCAGAAAATTTATATAAAAGGTTGTTTTAGATTGTTTTTAATACATACATGTAATTTCAACAAACTGCCACCAGATGGCACCTATCATTGTTTATTCCTTGGTCTAGTAATCAATGTGTTTTTAAGGATTTTATATGGTTTATATGGTTTAATAACAAATATCAGAAAGATTAATATAATCTTTTTAAACAGAGCTTTTAATGTGAATATAAAGGTGTCTAACATAATTACAATAAGAACCAATAGAGAGAAAAGGTTTCCGTTTTAAAATGTGGTCTAACTTTTTAATTTTTTAATTTTTTTTTTTCCTCTTGCTTCTGTTTTAATTAGGAAATCTTACTAATTGTTGTATTAAATTGAATCAATTAATTAATTAGAGGGATATATAAAGCAAAGCTAGAATTTAGTAAGTTATCTGATGAAGTCTGTAACAGGACGGAAACGTATGGGAAGAACAGCGTTAATGCTTTTTCTTGATGTGGATGTTATTTTATACTTGTTCCAGTTCGTTATTTCCGTGTTGTCAGCATTCTTCATGTGAAGTGATTCAATAAAACTGTGTTTCACCAAAAGACTTCCAGTATTTCCACACTTTTGGATTATTCAGTTACTTTGCGCTTTCTTGTTTATCTTGGTTTGGATCCTCTCATCTCACTTCCACAATATCTCACCCTCTTTAATTCCCTCCCAGCCTATCCTTCTCCTAAAATTAAAACTTTTCCCAAACTCTACTAATGTCTACAAACTTACACCTAAACTCTTCCATACTCCTTTTACCAAATCCAAACCTTATAAACATACTCTCCACCCATCTCTCCTTAACCTTGCCGGTGATATCCACCTCAATCCCAGGCCCAACTTCTCTCCAACTAACCACCCCAACCCACAAATCCCCAAATAAAAACCTCAAATTCCTCACCATCAACGCCGAAAGCCTACTAAACAAATTAACCTTCTTCCATGCCTGGCTTAACAATAACCTACCAGACATAATAACCGTCTCTGAAACCTGGCTAATACCTCATATAACTGACTCTGAATTCCTTCCCCCTGGATTTCACTCTCTCCGATCCGACTGCCCAAGTAGAAGAGGTGGCGGGGTAGCTTTAATCTACGCCAACCACTTATCCCTAACTTCATCCCTTCTTTCTCCAATGCTGAACTAGTAATTGGCCTTCTAAAATTAAACACTCACAAAAATATCTGCATCATCTCCCTATACATTCCTTCAGGTAACAACATCAACACCCTAGAGGACATCCTCTCCTGGACCTCCTCCAATATTAAGCTAGAAAAATACATCCTAGGAGATGTAAATATCGACTGGGGAAAAATCAACAACCATAATCCCACCTCATCTATCAACCTATTCTCCTTCACTCAACTTACCAACGCCATTACCAGGCCTAACAAAACTAATCCCCCTGGCTCCATACTTGACTGGATCTTAGTATCTCATACTAACAAAATCAAAGAATCTGGAGTCCTTCCCGACTCCTTAGGAGACCACCTCCCTGCCTATACTATTCGAGCTGCTCCCTCTTCCTCACACTCTCACCAATACATCCACACTCATAACTTATCTAACTTCAACCCTACTACTTTCTCTGATTCCCTTAAACAAACTGGAACCCCCTAAAAATCCTATCTTTAGACAAAGTCGTTGAATACTTCAATACATCATTCTTATCAGTCCTTAACTCCATTGCCCCAATAAGAACTAAAAGAGTTAAAACAAAGATCACTCCATGGCTCACCAAAGACACAAAAAACATTATGCTCCAAAGGGATAAAACCTGGAAAGTCTACCTCCACCACAAACAACCAGAAACATTGCTAAAATATAAACAGCTGAGAAACCTAGCCAAAAAACAAGTGATTAGAGACAAAAAGTCTTACTACATCAAACTACAGGAAAATCATGCAAAAAACCCCAAACACTTCTGGAATTCTATTAACTCCCTCCTTAGGCCAGGAACAAAACATAACCCCTGTCCTGACACCAGCAAATCTGACTCAGAAATTGCCTCACTATTTAATTCCTTCTTCACCTCCTCTATTGCTGAGCTTACTAAAACCTTCACAAATAATAACTATCCTCCCATCCCTGCCCAATCCTCCCCTCCCTCCCCCACCCTACATTTGAACTTAAACCTATCTCCACCAAGGTAATAAAGAAACTTCTCTTCAAACTAAAGCCTTGCTCAAATGCCCCCGACTGTATTCCATCCTTGTTCTTAAAAATAGCCTCAGATGCTATCGCTCTACCTATCAGCATCTTGATCAATAGATCACTGCTTAAACATACGTACCCATACTATGGCACTCTGCATATATTCCTCCTTTGCACAAGGGTGGCAAGAACTGTAATGTCTCCAATTTCTACCCTATAGCCATTCTCTCCCCTATCTCCAGAATTCTTGAAAAATGCATCCATCTACAGCTCTTACCATTCCTGACCAAATACCAGCTTCTCTCCCCCACCCAACACAGCTTCCAACCAGGACATAGTACTAACTCTGCCCTTCTCTCCTTCTTACATTCTGTCAACTCATCCCGTGACTCTGGTAATTTGGTTTCCTCTGTCCTACTGGACTTATCCAAAGCTTTTGATACCATCTGTCATACCCATCTTCTAAACCATCTCTGTAATCTTAACCTTTCCCAAAAAACCCTCTCATGGTTCTCTAGCTATCTTTCAAATAGGTCCCAAGCTGTGAAATGGGGCCAAGCCACCTCTATTTTCCTTCCTACTCCTACCGGAGTACCCCAAGGCTCTATACTTGGCTCTTTGCTATTCAATATCTTTATCAATGACTTCCATAAAGCCATTCCTAACACCAAAATTGTACAATAAGCTGACAATTCCACTTTGATTTGCAGTGCCACTAACCTAGCAGAATTCCAATCTCTGACTCAAAAGGCCTTCTCAACCACTGAAAACTGGATGCTCCAAAATCACCTCTCTCTTAATGCCAATAAAACTAAGATCCTTCTATTCTCCCCCTCTAAATCCTTCACTCTTGATGAAAACTCTCTCCAAATCACCAGCCTTAACAATTCCCCTAATGAGATAGTTTCATCAGCCAAACTTCTTGGTGTCACAATTGACAATCAACTAAAATTTAACTCTCATATCCAACAAAACATAAAAAAAAAACTCACATAAAACTGGGCCTACTTTATAGAAACAACCACTTCCTCTCTTCTTCCTCCAGACTAACTCTTGCCTTCACCTATCTCCTTCTCACTCTAATGTATGGTACTCCTCTGCTCACTAACTTATCTTCCACACTTACTTCCAAACTGGAGGTTTGCTACCACAAAATCTCCAAATTTGCCACCAGTGCAAAATCCTCCTCTCACCATTGCACTTCCCGTCACACTGTAAACTGGCTTGAACTCCCTAACCTACTAGACTTTCACCAATTAACCATAGTCCACAAATTATTGTTCCAACCATCTAACTTCCCTGCACTATCCAGTATTTTACAACCATATTCCTCCCCCCAGACCCCTTAGATCTTCTCACCAAAACCTGATCTCCATTCAAAAACCCAAATGCCTAGCTGGGCAGCTCTTATTAACCTTTACCCTAGCAAAAAAATGGAATGCTCTACCCTCCTACCTGAGAACCTGTAACAACCTTAATAACTTCAAATCTCAACTTCATTCCTACCTCTACCTAAATTGGAAATGCAACTGTACCCTTCCACCCATTCCTCTCAAACTCTCCTCCTCTTTCTCTCCTGGCTAACCATCTTACCTTACTAACCTTACTCTTAATTGCAAATTCGTAATCTTAACTAAATGTAAAATCTAGCTATTCTGTTATTCTGTTATTTGCCTTATGAACTGAATGCAATTGTACTGAATGTTTCTTTCTTGATGACAAAATTCAATGTCAGTAATCTAAGCTATATTTGTAAATTGTTTATGTTAAAAATTTTGTTTTTCAGAGCTTTTCTCCCTGGGCCTCCACTGAAAATGGGCCCCACAGCCCAGTGGACTTCCCCGGTTATCAAACTGGAATAAATAAATAAATTAATTAAATAAATAAATTAGTAAGAATAATTCAGTTGATTTAATAGTAAAATCAAAAGATAAGTCATTGATCTTCACTCATTATTCTTATGCACGAGACACAAAATAGAATTGATAGAATTTGTACCTCTACAGATTTACTTTACAAAGTGAATTATTTTAAATCTATTCCTTGTCCTTTATCTGATCATAATGCACTAGGTATTAATGTATTAATGGATATAAGGAAATTTAAGATTATTTATACAATCCCAGTATATATGATGAAATTAAAAGAATGTAAGAGTTACCTTAAGGAACAAATCAAGATTTTTTTATCTTTGAATGATAATGGTCAAGTTAGTAAAGTTATACTATGTGACTCCATAAAAATGCATACTAAACTTAGAATGGGAAGATGGGCTAGTAATAAAATGAAAGAGTGGGATAAAGGGTTGTTAGGATTAGAAGATGAAATACAAAAAATAATGTTTGAACAACAAACAAAGAAAGTAGATAATACTGAAATCATTAAAAAAGAATAACAAAATATATGGTTTTAATTCATAAAATTGAGATAGTTGTAGAAAAAATAAAATTGCACAGTTATGCAATGACTTCAAAAAGTCTACATAGATTAGCTAATAGAAGTAAGATGGTAAGCAAAAAGGCACAAATCAGTAATATCCCAAATCCTCCCACTAATAAACGTACTTCAGACCTAGAGGAAATGCTTAATATTTTTTTAAAAATCCATGTAGATCTTGAAATAGAAATAATAATCCTTATTATTACAAAATTGGCAAATATTTAAAGAATGTTACTAATAAACTTAATGACCAAAAAGTATCTCTGTTGAATAAGCCCATTACCTAAATAGAAATTAAAGAAGCTTTAAAAAATGTAAAAAAATGTTTTAAGCTTCAAGATTAGATGGTTTAAGTATGAAATTATATAGGCTGTTTCCATTAAATATTTTACTGTTACTGAGTGATGTTTTCTGGATAATTCGGAGTGGCAAAATAATTCTTTCATCATGGAAATTTTCTGCAATCTCACCTATACATAAACAAGGAGGGGATGATATGTTACTTTCCTTATATAGACCTATTTCATTATTAAATGTAGAGTATAAAATATTTACTTCCATTTTTTCTACAAGATTAAGAGCTATAGTAGATTAATTAATAAAGATCAAACAGGATGTATAGCCAACAGATTAATGTATGATAATGTAAAAAAGATAGTAATTATATTAAGTTTAGCAAAATGAATAAACGTGAACTTGGCCCTAATTAGCTTATACATTGAGAGCTTTTACTTTTGTGGAATGGAACTACTTGTTTACAACTTAAGAAACTTTTGCATTTCCAGAACAATTTATTGGAATATTTACAAAGTCTGTATATAGAATCCAAAGCATATGTTAAAATTGGGTATTGCATTTCTCAAAAACAATTCATTTTAAACAAAGGCTCAAAGCAAGGCTATGGTTTGTCTCTTCTACTGTTAGCATTAATTATCAAACTCTTAGCTAATAGTATAAGAAGCAGTGAAATAAATTGATGTATTCTCAATTAATAAGGATTGCCATTCTAAAATACAGCATTTTGCAGATGATGTTTTATTAACTATAGGATATTTAAATTATTCAAGTGAAGAAATAGATGAGGCAATTAAAAAGTTTCAAGAAGTATCACCGCTGAAATTTAATAATAATAAGACTGAAACTTTAGTGTTAAGTCAATTACTAGATAGTAACTTTTCAAGTTAAATATAAATATAATTGGGGAGGAAATGAACTAAAATATTTAGGAAAATAAATCTGTCAAGATATGACTAAGATTATTACTAACAATTTTGGAAAAAAACAACTGAAGAAATGTTACTTCTTATTGAAAAATTGATTTTTTTTACCTTTGAGGACAGGTTATTACTTATTAAAATGATTACATTACCTAAAATTATATATATGTATATATTGGATTCAATAGCTTTTATATCTGACAAAAAAGTTTTAAAGAAAATGGAAAAAATGTTGACTTCATTCTTTTGGTTTCCTAAAAAGCTGAGAATTGCTTACAAAAATCATATAAGAATCTTATACTATTGCTGTAAATATTATATTTTGGATAGACTCAACTTACACTAGTCGATGGAAAACCATTCGGGAGCAGATTATGCTAAATTCTTATAAAGTGCATCAAATATGATAAATTAAAAGTATGTAACCATCCTTTCATCTGGTTAATAAAAATTACCTTAAAACAAAATTAATTATAATCTTTAGACTCTGCATATATGAAATCAGTTCTTAAAACAATTAAGAAATATATTTTTAAAACTGCATTAATATCAAAATGGAATTTTTTATGCTTTCCCACTGCACATACCTCTAGATTTAAGGAAACTCAGAACAATGTTAAAATTAATTTATTAAAAGGAATGGGTTATGGTCTGATTGCTTTGAGAAAGCAAATGCTAAGTCGACAAAATATTTAATAAAAGATTATAAGTTGGATGAATTTTTTAACCAGTTAGTATTATCCACAGGTAAGAAATTGAATTAATTTGTGGATAATGAGTGAAGACAAATAGAGCACCGTTCCCCCATTATATGAATATAGGAATGCTATTACTGAAGGTAATTTGACATACAAAGAAGGAAGCTTGTCTATATTATATAAGTTAATTACAAATAATAATAATTTTGATGTTCCTACGTTCAAAGAATTTTTAATTTTAATAGCAATAAACTGTAAAACTGAAGAACAAGTTATCAGAATAAGATCTATAAATCATAGTAAGACCCCTAGTGGTTGGGATAGCCTTAAAATGTTGCTGTTGAAATACCAAGACTCTTAATGTGTCAATTGTATAAGATTACCTTGATGATGCAATGTATTCCTAACATCGTATAACAGTATATGATGTTGAAACTTTTTTCTTTCTGTGTATATATTGTAAATATGTTAAATTAATAAAAATAATTCTTAAAAAAGGGAGTCACTGCTTTTGGGATTGGTGGGCCATGGGACCTTGCATTCTGAGGCAGTCTGAAGTAAAACTGTGAAACCATGGTGTTAACAGCTATGTTTACTTCTCTTACTCCTTCATCTTAGTACTGTATATGCATTTATGTTTACATAAATTATGCAGTGTCAGAAAAAAAAACATAAATATACATTGTGCTATGATTACATTTATGTGACACCAGAAGATGTTCTATTCTGCTTTGTATTTTGTGCTATTTCAGCTGTTTCTGCATTTTCAAGGCTCACCAAAGAAACCTCAACAGTACTGTGTAGAAGCATTACTAACAAACACCAAATTTCTCATTTTTTGATGAAACGATTTATTAGCAGTCTTGTATTTAACATTTCAATTTTTTTCATTAAAACAGTTTATTTCCAAACTGTGCAGTCTTGAGTCTTGCTCTTGAAAAATATTTTACTTTTCTTACTCCACTGATCAGCCAATGTCTTCAGTTATATTTCTTTATTTCTTGGCTTAAGATGAGTTAACTACAACAACTAACATATTTGAAGATTCACAAAGACTTGTACTGTATCACACTACAAGTGGCTTTGCTAAAAAAAAAAAAAAAACACACAGGGCAGCATTCCTTCATGCTACAGGCGAGGAAGCAGTTAAACTATTTAACATTTCAGCATTAAAAAGGAAAGCAGAGGCCTTGAAAAAAAATTACATTTTGAGCACAGTGAGAGCCAAGAAGAAGAATGTATTTTTATGTAAGGTGTCTATTTTTTCATTCGAAATCAAGGGATTTGGGAATCAAATTTTGATTACATTACTGAACCAAAGGATGGAAGACAAGAAGTTGAGCTTGATAAAGGGATCCCCATCAGAAGATTGAAAGCTCAAAAGACTGAAAAAAATATCTAAAACTCAAAATATCAAAAATCGAATTTGCCCGTTATACAGTGTAGTGCATTCTTGGAGTTGGTATATGTAATTAGTAGGGGGTGTGGGGGCGCAGTCCCCCCATATGAGGGGTGCATGGACACTTCCCACCTGCATTAAAATATTTTTAATATTTTAAGTTTTAGATATTTTGATTTTCATTCTTTTGAACTTTTGATCTTCTGACATAGACCCTGATAATGTGTAAAATTCTTTGATAAGTAATATAACTGCATGTCAGATCAGAAATGATAATGTCAAAGACAGATTTCTAAGGAAAACTGACTTACCAGTGTTCAAATCAAGTGATGTGTGTAGAGTGAGCTTTAAACCACAGCTTAAAAGCATGACTAAAGAGTTGGAAGTGTATAAAATAAAAGGTGTGAATGAAAAAGAAGGCAAATTGAAACCACAAAATGCCAAAAATATTAAAAATAAACAAAAATATTGGTAATGGCATGATATCCAGGATGGTGCTTGATAAACAAGAAGGTACAAATCATGTCCAGTGCATGCTGTGTGGCTACAGGCATGAGAAACATATTGTTCATAGGTGCATAAGTTTATAGGAGATTACTAGGATAACGGTTTAAGAGCCCTTAAAAGTCTAGCCAATATTACCCAAATGTTATCTGATTTATGCTCCATAGTGATTGGATGATGGTTTAGGTTTGTTTCTGTGGTATGAGTATTTTACAGACTGCACCTGTCCATAAGGGACATAGGTGCTACCCCAGGAGTGAATTTATGATTCCCCATGCATTGATCCAAACTGCATTTGAAGATGGCCAGGAAATGGCTCTGCTTACCATGAATAGGAAGCCTGTTCCAGAGGAGGGATAATCTGTGAGACGCATATCTGTCTCTCCTGCATGTTTTGTTTTAGTCACACACCAGGTTTAAATCCCTAGATCTGGTGACCCTCATGCTGTTTGTCTTGCAAATGGGTAACAGTTCCATCAGGGCTGGATTTATGGTTGCTTTGCAGGTTAGGCACAGGTCACCCCTTAATAGCTGATAGGAGACAGAGTAACTGGATAGGGTTTTAGTCTATCCACATAGATCATGTTGTTTACAACCTGTATTTTCTTTGTGAGGAACCTCTGAGGTCACTGAGGTATATGCCAAAAGGTGCATTGTACTCAATTATTGGTCTGATGGGGGCCGAGTACAGTAGGATTATAACTTTCTTGAATCTGAAAGCCATGCCTTTGCTTATAAGCTGTGCCACATAGAAGGACTTCCTGACTAGTATGGACACATGGTGGTCAAAGTTCAGGCTACTATCTATCTGTGTACCTAGATCTCTCACCTCCGAGTCCACTCTTAGGGGTGTGCTATTAATATTGTAATTTGCAGGGGTATTTGACTTCTAAAAGGGTATGATTATGCATGTTTTGCATTTAGTTTTAGGCCATGGCTCTGCCACCAATCATTTGTTTGAGCCAGACCCTTCTGAAGGATGTCTACAGCTTTGTGGGATTCAATGATTGCCCCCAACTTGCAGTCATCAGCAGACTTTGGCAGATAGAGGTATTCTAGATTAGCCTTGACTTCAGAGAAGTATATTCCAAACAGGAATGGTCCTAGCACTGAGCCCTGTGGCACAGCACTTGTAACTGGCATCTTGCTGGATCTAGATTCACCCACGTTAAGAACATGTTCTGTCTGTGAACAGTTTGGCTATCCATCTGGTGATGTAGGGATTTATGCCCAGTTTTGTGAGCTTATGCATAATACCTGAGTGGGGAACTGTGTCAAATGCCTTGATCAAGTCAAGGTAGGCAGTATGTATGTTCTTACTCTCGTCCATGGCCATAGTCACTTTCTCAAACTACCACCCCAGATTTAGTAGACATGAGCTGCCCTTAACAAAGTCAAATTGGGTTGTATCTAGTGTTTGGAAGTTTCCTATGTCATTATTTATCAGGTTCATGATTATTCTTTCCAGGGCCTTGCATATAAGGCTAGTCAAACTTATGGGTCTGTAATTTCCTGGGTCATTTGATGGTCCCCTTTAATGCAGAGAAATGACTGTTCCTGTCCTCCACTCCTCTGGAACAAAGCCAGTCCAGAGGCAGTGGTTAAATAGAGATCCTAGTGGGCCTGATAGATCCTGTTCACGTTATTTAAGAGGCATCCTGGAATATCATTAGGACCCATCAAAGCTGTGTTTTTTGCTTTAGAGAGAGCAGTGGCAACCTATTTTTTGGTGATAACTGGTAGAGGAATGGAGAAGGGTATTTCTTAGGTGGTAACTGGAGATGATGGGGGTGAAATTAGAAATAAAGTTACCTACTATCAAATTTGCTCTACCATATATCTGAGTATAGGTGATGCTATCTTCAACTAATTCTGCACATTTTTGGGTGTTGTGTTTAAGGATTGTCAACATAACTGAAAACTGCCTTATGGTTATCTTTAGCTTGGGAAACTATTTTTGCCTCAAAACTTGCTTTTGATGACCTGACTAGTTCACTGATTTACTTGTTTAGACTAATGAGGGATTTTTTTTTTGCTCTGTTGTGAACATTCTCTTACTTCTAGACAGGATTTTCCTTTCTTTTGTTGTGCAACTTATGTATACCAGGGGTCCACCAGAATGGTTTGTTTCTGCGGTTTGACCTAGGCTTATTTCGGTTTGGTACTACCATTTCTATGCAGTTGTTTATGTAATGTCCCCACCCTGGGACAGTCGTAAATCCTCCTCACTGGCACTGGAGAGGGACATTCACTTGGAACAAAAATGGATGCACCCAGTATTTTCAGATGCAGCTGTCTGCATCAAGCACAATTTCCTGTAAGAGCACACAGGAAGCACACACAGTCTAGGGTCTGCATTTCTCTACCTGTCTCCCTCCAGGTCCCCAGTAAGACTCCCCAGTGGCACAACTATAGAGTTTAGACCTCAGCTGAGTGTCTAAGCCAAGTTCTTCAGCACCCTTTCTGTGAAACCTGTGTTTGTGTCCTTACTCCAAATGTCTGACACACACAATCTCTGAGATTTGATTTTCACACACACACCTGGGAAAGGCTGGCACAGATTTACAAGCTATGCCCCCTTCTGCCCAGACTATAAGGTAGTTGCCCTGCTACCAGACACTCCAAAGTCATCTACTCTAAGGCACTTGCAAGGGTACCTAATTATACGGAGTGAAATTAATATTAATACAAATGGTAGTTTGACTAATAGCAAGGTTTTCAGGAGCGGCCAGATCTGTCACCAAATATATAGTACTTTCAGAGATAAAAATATTCGCTAAAAGATCAGCCGCAATGAAAAGTTTAAATGTATTTAATAATAAATAAGAAAAGAACATGAAAATACTAAATATGTATTTACAGTAAACACCAGAGTTTCGACCACAGAAAATATTAAAATAACACAGATGAATAGATTCACTCAAATATAGAAAAACAGTACTTGACTAATCTCACTATATTTTCCTGACTGATCTAAAAAATTACTACTCCAGGTAATTTGCCAGAGCAAGGCAAGATGAATTAGGTGAGGGGTCCTTCCTTGTCAGGTTACAAAAACAGACTGCCATGATACTTCAATCTCCCCTAGTATTTAAATATCATTTTTAGTGTTGGATTACAGAATGACATCACACTTAAGCAGCATTCTGCCATCACCCAGAATGATGCCCTAATACAAAAAGAAAAAGATTGACTTTAAAAATTGGCTTAGTTTCTGGTGTCATTCCAGGGGGGTCCAGTACCTGATAGCTTGGTAAGATATGATCGACAGACCACGATGCTTTGCCAGAGATGGCCAGCATCTGTCTCACCTGGGCTTCAGGCTTCTGGAAAGCCTCCCCTATAGTGCCTTTTTTTAGGAAAAGTGATAAAGTTAAAACTACCAACATAAACATTTCAACAAAACACAAATTAAAGGTCATGCTGCTAAACTATTGGAGTCTAAACATGAATTTGCACTCATTGCAAGCATTCCTAATCCTGGAAAATGCTGACATCTGAGCAGTCACAGAAACCTGGTTCAAAGCTGCGGAGAGCACCCCAGCCTTACCTGGTTACTCATCCTATCATACATTTAGACCCCAAACTGTGGGCAGTAAAGCCAAAGGAGGTAGAGTTTCAGTATACATTAAAGACATACACACCTCCAGGCAGGTCTAACAGTATGACGCCTATTCAAATCATAGCTACCGGCCCCCAAATCTGACTTAAGATGCCCAATCTGCCTATTTGGACCTGTTCAAATCTATCAAGAGTCAACCCTTTACTCTAATCCTGGATGACTTTTAACTTCCCAAACATAGACTGGAAGAACTACTCATACCAGAACACAAATAACCAGAGATTACTTGATTTTGTCAATGCAAATGCCTTGGAACAGGTAGTTGATACCCCCCCTCAAGGGGTGATAATATCTTGGACTTGGTATTAACCAGCATGAGTAACCACTGCAGCAGCCCTATAGTATCATCCTCCTGGGTAAGATATAATCACAGAGTGGTCACTTTCAAAGTCACCATCTCCCCCAACCCCCCCCCCCCCAGCTAGGATTAGACATAAAAACTTCTCCAGAGCTGATTACAGCCTCCTGAGGGATGGTATAAACAGCTTCACAACTCCTTCCCCCTCTGTAGGAACTGGCGCCAATATCCAAAACTACACTAAAGCACTATATGAACATTTATGTAGATGCATGGAATCAGGAATACCCGAAGGGACTAAGTTATCCTCTGCAAGGAAGAGTAAACTGTCTGGTGGACATCTGCAATAAATAAACTCTATAACAAAATGAAAAAACTGCTGTCCAAAACCAAGAAGGGGCAGGTGCCCAATTGGAAGCAATGTCTCCTTAGCTTGAACAAGCAAATAAGAGCACTAGTGAAATCCTCCAAAGCAAATTTTGAGTCCAAATTGACCACGTCTACTAGAGACAATCATAAGGCCTTCTTTACATATATCTACAACTTCAAAGGAAACACCCAGATCTGTTCAGATCTGGTGGTCAAGGACACCACATGTACAAATGCAGTAGATACAGCAAACTTGCTGGCTGACAGATTCAGAGAAAACTTTACCCGTCATCAGTAAATCAGGACAGTCCTTAGTACCTGCCTCCTTTCCCTTATATCTAGGAAACAGGTCATCACTGCTCTCTCAAAGGCAAAAAAAATACAGCCTCAATGGGACCCGATAACATCCCAGGCTGCATCCTATGTGAACTCAGGCAAGAACTTGCAGCACCACTAGGCACCTTATTCAACCAAAGCTTGAGTACTGGCTTCATCCCAGCTGAGTGGAGGACAGCCACTGTCATCCCTTTACACAAAGGTGGAGTATCCACCGATCTGGGAAATTATAGACCCATCAGCCTAACTAGCCTAATCTGCAAGGCATGGGATGGATTATCATGGACCTCATTAACAAGGACATTGGCAACCTCCAAACACTTGATCCCACACAGTTTGGCTTCATCAACAGGAGGTCATGTCTGCTAAATTTGTTTGACTTCTTTGAAACAGTCAGCAAAGCCATGGATGATGGGAAGACGGTGCACACCGCCTACCTTGACCTGGCCAAAGCCTTTAACACTATTCCCCACTAGGGCATAATAGATAAACTCTCTCAACTAGGCATCAATCCATATGTTACCAGATGGGTAGCAAACTGGCTCACTGATGTAACCCACGTAGTCAAAATAGTGAAAGCCACCTCAAGCGGTGGACCCATAACAAGCGGCATACCCCAGGGTTCGGTCTTGGGGCCTCTGTTATTTGGGATATACTTTTCTGAGGTGCAGGCCAAAACCAGTGGGCTATGGCTGACCAAGTTTGCAATGACTGCAAGGTGGGTGTTGTCATCAATTCCCCTAGTGATGTGGACATTCTCCAAGAGGGTTTCACTCAGACAAATGACTGGTGCCAGAAACATGGCCTCAAGCTGAATACCAAAAATGCATCATCATCCCCTTTGGGGAGAGTGACGTCCCCACAAATTATCACATTAATAACAACGTCCTAAGCACTCAATCAGTTATGAGATATTTGGGCACCCAGATTGATAGCAATCTGACTTTTGTCCTACATGTTGCTTCTGTGGTATGGAAAGCCTTCTACATGGCCCACCTCATAAGTAAGGCTATTTCATCCAGGGACAAGGAGGTCATAACATACCTGTATTCTTCCCTTATAAGGCCCATTATTGAGTACAATGCACCTTTCGTAATGTACCTCGCAAAACACATGCAGCAGCTGGGGAGACCACAGAGGCTCCTCACCAGGAGAATCCAGGGCCTCAAACAGCTAACATACACAGATAGGCTGAAAGCTCTATGCCTCTACTCAGATTCATACAGACTCCTCAGAGGTGACCTCTGTCTGGCATACAAGGTGATCATGGACCCCTCTTGATGGGACTGCTGCATATCCGCAAGTCAAGCTCTGCTCAAGTAACCCGCACACGTGGCCTCAACGTGGTCTGCGACATCAGCAAGACTTATTGTCGGGGCAGATTTGTATCCCAGAGTCTTCCTCATCTATGGAACAGACTCCCTCTCCACATCAAGCAGAGTACCTCTTTACCCCTTTTTAAGCGCAACCTGGATAATTGGATGGGTGTCAGAAAATATATCCCTGCGATTCCACCCATGTCCCTGCTGGACAGGGGCATTGGGTGCTGATTTGTTAAACATGGGCTAAACTCTTAGCTAGGCTTATAAGGGCCTCAGGGTTAATAGCCTAGTAACCTATGATCCTGTACATCTGGTCATCTGACTTCTCCTTCCCATGCTATCCCCCCTTGGCTAGAAGCTGTCAAGATTTAGCACATATGTGTCAATAATACATACACACACACACACAAAACCTTGCTAAGATCTGCTGCAGCTCATGGAAGTCATAAAAAATTTTCAAACCTCCACCCTTCCAGAGTAGCAATTAGTTCACCCCAAAGACAATGCAGAAAACTTCCTAGTACAGACATTTTTTTCTCTGGCTGCATTGATAACTGTAAGATACAATATTTATGGCCTAGGCCCAGTAATTTAATTTCAGAATATTTTTCAAAGTTAGCTGCAGCTGGACTGTGATTAACCTCTTCTTTTCCAGTATTGTATGTTACAATATATTCATTTCAACAGTTACAATGCATACATTTAATCAGTTGCTACTTGCACATATATTTCTTTTCTGTCCAGCAGGACCCACTGTTGATACATTTTCAACACAAGCAAACCTCACAAATGCATTTTCAGCACAGGCATGTGTACAAATCAGTTTGATATACAAATGGTAAATAATTCTTTGCAGAATTCCAGCTAGCTGTGCTGGCATATGTTACACATCTGCTGCCTTACTTCTCCTGGCATAGCTGGCAATACCTCACATCGTCACAGTTTATATGGTCATACAGGGCTTTTGTGTACACTTCTACATAACCTTCTGTGTTTTCTGGGTTTGGGCGAGCTTGGAAACTAGCTGTGCTGTCACTTACTAGGAGGTTGTTTGCCTTAGAAAAGTTTTTAAAGGTTTTGGGATTATGTGGGATGTCTAGTTTTATATTTATTTCAAGGGAGACTACTTTGTGATCACACTTTAGGAGGAGGGGTGGAATGCTCTCCCTTATTTGGGAGTACCAGGTCTAGAGTATTTGTACCCCTAGAGGGAATGCAAACTAGCTGCCCCAGGGCATTTGCATTGGCATTATCTAGAAATCTTTGTGCCTGCATGTTAGTGGCCATGTATGCTTCGCAGTTAATGGAAGGGTAGTAAAAATCACCCATGAGTATGGTACTGGGCTGGATGGTAAGTAAGTCAAGTAACTTCAGGTATGATGTATGGGTTTCCTGGTTCCTGTTGGGGGACCTCTAGCTTCCAAGAATATGGATTTTTCCTATGATTAGTTGGACACAGAGTATATCAAGCATGTCATACTGTTTGACCAGTCTTGAGGTGTGCTTATCCTTTAAATAGATAAATACACATCTGCCTTTTATCCTTTTATGTACAGCGGGTGATTGGAATGTGTGAAAGGCATTATAGCCATGCTTTCCTTGGCTTTAAACCATGCTTCAGTAACTGCACAGATGTCAGCATTCCGTAAGTTGAGTGCTTTCAGGTAGTGCAGTTTTCTGTTGAGACTCCTAGCACTGAGCAGTAATACCTTTAGCTTATCCTGCTAGATTGTGCTAGTTTGGAAGGCGTGTCTGTTTGGCAATGTCAAAAAAGGCAGTACAGGAGTGGATAATGTTTTAGCCAATATCTGAAAGCCTAGTGGTGACAGGTGAAGACCATCCCTGGCAAAGCAGTATGGCCTGTCAGCAATGTTATCCCATGCTGACAAATATTTGACCCCCTTTGGAATGACACCAGTAGCTAAGGCAATTATTAAAGTCAATCATTTTCTGTTGGTATTGTGGCATCATCCTTGAAGACAGTAGAATGTTGCTCAATGCTAGGCTTATACCTGCCTGTGATAAATATACTGAGAGCTCAATCATGTCTCTTTTCATATAGTCCAGGCAGGTATGTCTCAGATCATTTGCACCCACATGGACTATGGATGCATTGTACTGGTACTTGGGGTTTAATGACTTGAGTGCTTGTGTGATCTGGCAGATCCTGGCCCAGTGACAGGTAACTAACTAACCTTCTTATCTAGCCTGGTGAGAGAGACTTCAATGTGTTTCATAATGGAGTCGCTTATGACGAAAATATTGGGATGTAGGTTGTTATGCATTATGGGCTTTGCAGTTGAGCACAATAAGATGTGGTTTTGTGTGTTGTGGTGGGAGTTGTCTTGGTTGTGAGAACACAGAATTTATATGGTCTGTGTTGAGAGGCCTTTGAGATTTGGGTAAGTTACATGTGAACACCTCCACATATGGGTCTGTGTCTGGTCCATTATAAGTGCATTAAGTGCTGCATGTGTGTGTCACTGACAACCTCTTTGGTGTTTTTTGTGTCTGTATGTGAAAGTCTAGCCTCCAGTGACATTGTGTAACTACATCTATCACATACTGTATTTGTCTGTTCCAGAATTAAGTGATTGTCAGTGTACATAAGGATGCCTGTGTCCAGAAGGCTAGAAGCAAAGATAGCAGGAAAGTGCCTATCCATGCCTGTAGGTCCTAATGTGTGCTTTACAAGGAAAAGGAGTGGAGGGTGTTTGCAACTGGATGAGGGATGGGTGGTTAGTTGGTATAATCTACAGCTAACCTATCTGGTGATACTGCTCAGCACCCAAACCAGTTGCTCTTTGAGTAATGGTAGTTCTGGGTGTTGTAATAATGTAATATAGATCTAACTAAAATGCAACAATGTTCTCAGTGCACAAACTAGTTGCTTCCTAAGTAGTGCGGGAGTGAGGTAAATTTCTGAGGTAGTTTTTTATAGGGAAAGTGCAACTTCTGTTGATTGTGTATGTACAAGGCACCACTGATTGCAATAGTATGAAGAGCAGCTTTGTGCATATGCACATTTATATATGAGCAGACAAAAGCAAGTTGTAAACTAGGTATACCCAAAGGCCAATCAGTTAAGCAGACAATAAGCTTTATACCAGCAATTCCCAGCTCACATAGGTGAAATTAGTCATCTCCTGCCACAAGAGTGTGATTTTGATCAAATAAACTGGTTTGGTGCCCAGGTGTTATGGAACCACAAAACGGATGCCTAAAAGCACTGAAAACAGTAGATACACTGTATTGAGAGTACTACAAATGCATACCAGAGTAGCCCTTACAGCAGTGGAAAAATACAACTTAAAACTCTAAGCAAGTGCAGGAAAAGCAATAAATAGCACAAAAACTGTTTGGAATGTAATGAAAACAAGCAATGCAAGTGCAAAATAATATTTAATTTCATTTTTCTTACCAAGGATGGCTTCAGATGCAAGCAAAATCTGTCAAACTCTCTTGTGTTATTACCAAACAATGAGCAGCTCTGACTAAATGAGCCAAGATTTGTGCAAATGCAAGATGTTCTTCATCTCACATTGCTGCAGTCCTTACTTATGGGTAGTCCGCTGTCCTCGGTCGGCCCGAATACCAAAGTATTAGGCTGACGTCGGTCATGGGCGCACAGCCCTGACAACAGAGCGTCAGGGTATAAAAGCGCATGACCGACGTCATATCCTCAGTCTTTTTTGCCGCATGGTCCGATGCAGAAGCAGCGTTGCAAGTGCCGTTCGGCTTTCTGAAATTTTTCGTTTTCGGAGTTTCAGACATACCAAGTTGGGCTAAGTACCCCGTTGGGGAGCATTTTTGTTTTTTCTTGCCTCAGTTGTTTACCGGATGTCAGAAAAAGTGAATAATTGTATTTCTTGTGGGAAGCAGATACCGCATAGGGATTACCACTCGCTTTGTATCCCTTGCTTGGGACCGGAGCACGACGTAGTTGGGTGTCGGTTTTGTGCTAGGTTTAATAAGCGCACTATTAGGAGAAGGCTAGATTGCGCTAGGTTAGTTTTTGGCAAACGGTGTAATTATAATATGCCGTCGGATCCTCCGCCCGCTTCCACGAAGAAGCGTAAAGACAAATCTGTAAAGCCTAGACAGGATGATTCGTCCACTTCGGACGCCGGTCCTTTAGAGACTGCAGTGGAACAGGTGGATCCGGCTGAAGTTTCTGTTGAGTCTCAGGGGGAAACCTTGATTTTACAGGATGTGGCATCACAGGAGTCAGGTCAGGCTGAAGGGGCCTCTCAGGTTACTATTCTCCCTTCTTTGCCTAAGGGGGTTATGCCGTCTGCTACTGTTTCTAGGGCTCCTTCTAAGGGCAGGACTGTTTTGCCTTCTTCTGGAGTTAGTTCTGGTTCTTCAGGGTCTGTACCTAAGAAGCATATGCTTAAAATGGCAGAAGATTTGATTTCTTTAATTAGAGGTTCCATGCCCCCTCCTGATAAGAGGCCCAGGGTAGAGCCAGAGTTGGAAATTTTGGAGCAGGCCTCAGATGATTCTGAGTCTTCTGCTGAGGATATTCAAGATTTTCCTCCTTATTCGGATTCCGATGCAGAGGATTCTACTCCTTCTGCTTCCCTCCAGAGGATTTTTCATTTTCAGAAACCTTACACTCTATGAGGGAACATTTTAAGTGGGAAGGACAGGATTACTCAGATTCCAGAAAGAGGCTTAGAGAGTTCTTGTTTTACCACAGCACAGACCCTTGGCTATTCCTCCTGTTTTGGATGTTGTTCAGGATGTTTTTCGGAGGCCTCATTTAATCCAGATTCTATGCCTCCTGCACCAGTTAAACCGGACAGGTATTATAGGGTACCTGAGGCTCATAAATACCTATATAAGAGTCCTAGGGCGGACCCAGAAACTATTAGTCAGGGGCCTAAGGGTGTTAGGGCTTCTGTTGTAAAGAATCCGGTTCCTCTAGATAAGGAAGCTAGAGCTTTGGACAGATGGGGTAAGAAGGTGTACACCTCTTCTACTTTGGCAATGAGGGCTTTAAATTGCCAGTTTCATATGTTGAAATATCAGAATTTCCTCCTTTCTCAGCTAAAATCTAAAGTGGATGCTTTGGCGGAGGGCATAGAGTGTAAAGAATTGCAAGATTTGGTGCATGTTTCTGAACAGGTGGGGAAACATTCTTTGCAGTGTGGCTTTGATGCTTTGCAGGCTTCTTCTAGAGTGGCTGCCACTGGTTCAGTTCTTCGTAGGCATGCCTGGCTTAAGGATCAGAATTTATCTGAACATGTTAAGTCTAGAATTCTGGATGCCCCTTTACAGTCCGAAGTGTTGTTTGGTCCTCCTGTGGAGTCTGTTTTGAAGAAAATGGAGGACAAGGCTAAGTCTATGCAGACTGTTAAAGATTTTTTGCAGGTTCAACCTCCTAAGTTTAGTAGAAATTGGCCTGCTAAGGGGTGGACGTACCCTTCTTCTGATTCCCAGTCTAGGGGTAGATCTAGGCGTGGTAGGGGCAGAGCTCAGAGTACCTTTAGGCCTAGAACCTGGAGTTCGCCTGCTCAATCTGCTGGTGAGGGTAGGGGCCAGTCCTTTCGTAAACAGGCCCAATGACCTGCATTTTCAGCTGCCAGATTCTTCTTGCCTGGCAGCTCCTTTGGGGGGAAAGCTAGCTCTCTTCAAGCAAAATTGGTTTTTAGTCACCCAAGACAAATGGGTGTTGGACATTATAAACAAAGGTTACAAGTTTTATTTCTATAAATTGCCTCCTTTCAAAGGTATGCCAGACAGTCCTCCTCGGCAAAGGATGGAGGCTCACAAACAGATTTCATTACTTCTTCACATGGGAGCCATACAGCCAGTACCTCCTTCAGAAGTGGGTCTAGGGTTTTATTCCCGCCTGTTTCTAGTACCAAAGAAAGGGAACACGTGGAGACCGATTTTGGATTTATCTCTCCTCAACACTTATTTGGACGTTCCAAAGTTCAAAATGTTGACATTACAACAGCTTTTGCCTCTGCTGGGAAAAGATCACTGGATGGTAACTCTAGATCTAAAAGAGGCTTATCTTCATGTTCCTATCAGGCCCAGTTGCAGGAAGTACCTGCGTTTTCGAGCTGGAAATTTACATTATCAGTTCTCTGCATTGCCCTTTGGCTTATCTACTGCGCCCAGAGTGTTCACAAAGGTTCTGGCTCCAGTGATAGCCTTTTTCAGGATGGAAGGAATACAAATTTATCCTTATTTGGACGATTGCCTGATTATTGCACAAGACAAGGACAAGCTTCTTCAGCATCTACGGTATGTGATGGTAGTGTTAAGATGCCTAGGGTATTCTGTGAACGAAACAAAGTCCAGTCTAGTACCCTCTCAGGACATGTGCTTTCTGGGTGTGAGACTGAATACAGCTTCCCAGATGGCCTTTTGACCCCGGACAAACAGAAAAGTCTTTCTCTTTATTTCCATCAAATGTCTCTACAGTCCAGGCTGACTGCAAGGACAGTCCTTCAAGCCTTGGGGTTCATGGCATCTTGTATTCTGGTGCTTCCCAATGCCAAATTGCATATGAGGAAGCTTCAATGGTATCTCAAAAATCTATGGACACAACACTGCCAGGATCTAGACACTGTCATTCAAATAATACCTTGCATTCAGAAGGAATTTTTGTGGTGGGCTCAGGAATGTCACCTAAACAAGAGACTCTCTGTGACCCGACCAGAGGCGAGTCAGATTCTAACGACGGATGCCTCGGACAAGGCTTGGGGAGCACACCTCAATGGGAAATGGGTGCAAGACACGTGGCCTGCCAGACTTCAACATTTGCATATCAACTTGAAGGAGATGTTAGCAGTACAATTTGCATTAATGGCTTTCAAGGATTTACTTCACCCAGGGCAGGTGTTGATTCTAACAGACAACACAACTGTCATGTGGTACATCAACAAGCAAGGGGGAACTCATTCGTACCCTCTTTGCAGACAAGCGATGATTTTGTGGGAGACAGCTCTCAGTTACAACCTCAATCTTCAGGCGAGATTTCTACCAGGAGCACAGAATTCCTTAGCAGATGTATTGAGCAGACAAATAGTGGATCCTCACGAGTGGAAATTGGATCCTCAGGTATTTCAAAAGTTGACAGTGTCATGGGGAACTCCAGACATAGATCTGTTCGCTTCCCCACTAAATTACCAGTTGCCAAAGTTTTGCACAAAAAGGTTTCATCCCACAGCTTGGAAGGTGGACGCTCTGTCATTCAGTTGGAACAATCTTCATGTATATGCCTTTCCACCTCTACCTCTTCTGCCCAAGGTTCTCTTGAAGGCCAGACAAGACAAGCCATCCATGATCCTTATAGCACCGGATTGGCCTCGACAACACTGGTACCCACTACTGAGGAGTTTGGTCCGAGAGCCTCCATGGCCTCTGCCTTTGATTCCACACCTTTTGTCTCAGGAGGGCAATCACTTTCTCAATGTCAGAATTCAGTCTCTGCATCTAACAGCCTGGCATATTCTGTTTTAGATTCTGGAGGTTCTCAGCTTCCACAACAAGTTTTGAATGTTATTTTGGAGGCCAGGAGGCCTAGTACAAGGAAAGTTTATGCTGATAAATGGAGGAGATTTTTATTTGGAGCAAAGGGAAGGACTTTGATGTTTCCAAGCCTAATTTGAGTGCTTCCTTACAATATCTTACTGAGTTATTAGACAAAGGTTTGTCCTTCTCCTCCATAAAGGTTCATGCTGCAGCCATTTCGGCTAATTATGACTGTGACCCTCCTTTATTCTCTCATCCTTTGTTTAAGCAGTTTCTCAGAGGGGCAAAGAACATAAGACCCCACGTAGAGCTCCTACTCCTGCTTGGGATCTCAATTTTGTGTTGGAAAAGCTTACTCTACAACCTTTTGAGCCTGCAGCTACGGCCGAGTTAAAGTATTTGTCATGGAAAACTGCTTTTTTGTTGGCCATTACTTCTGCAAGAAGGGTTTCTGAATTACAGGCCCTTATGGCAGTGGAGCCTTTCTTGATTTTTCATAAGGATAGGGTATCTTTGCGTACTAATCCTTCCTTTATGCCTAAAGTGGTTTCTAGTGTGGCCTTAAACCAAACTATTCATTTGCCTACTTTTTATGCAAATCCTCAAAATAAAGGGGAGAAGATTTTGCATACTTTGGATATTCACAGGCAGTTGCGTTATTATTTGAGCAGAACCAAGGAGTTCAGACAGTCTCAGCAGTTGTTTGTTTCTTTTGCTTTGGGTTCACAGGGTAAACCTGTTTCAAAACAAACTATTTCTAAATGGATTGGGTTTTGTATTTCTTTTTGTTATTCCCATCATGGTAAGGAGAGTCCGATTGGGATCAGACCTCATTCCACTAGAGCTACTGCAACTTCTACTGCCTTTCTAAGGGGGGTAGCTACAAAGGATATTTTGGAAGCAGCCACTTGGAGTTCAGTACATACTTTTTCTAAACATTACCACCTTCCTCTTTATTCTAAGTCTAGGGCTGGATTTGCCACTGCAATTTTACAGGGCATTTTAGCAGCCCCTAATGCTTTATGATTTTTCCAACCTCCCTTTCCCGTTGCTTTGGGATTCTACCCATAAGTAAGGACTGCAGCAATGTGAGATGAAGAACATAGTACAGTTTTGTACCTACCATAAATGTAGATGTTCGAAGATCCACATTGCTGCAGTCCAATTTTCCCTCCCTCCTTCCTCTGTAGCTTAGCATGGTTATATGGTTTGGGTGATGGCTGTAGTTGGGCATATCTTTTGGGAAGGAACTCTGTTTTTTGGCTGTGGCCTTTCTTTTAGGGCCTTCTGACATCTGGGGCAAGAAAAGACTGAGGATATGACGTCGGTCATGCGCTTTTATACCCTGACGCTCTGTTGTCAGGGCTGTGCGCCCATGACCGACGTCAGCCTAATACTTTGGTATTCGGGCCGACCGAGGACAGCGGACTACCCATAAGTAAGGACTGCAGCAATGTGGATCTTCGAACATCTACATTTATGGTAGGTACAAAACTGTACTGCTTATATTTAAGCAGAAATAAGCAAGCTTTAAACATGCTATGTCCTAAGGCCAATCACATAGGCACACAATAAGCTTTTCACCAGCAATTCCCAGCTCAGATTGGTGAAATCAGCCCTCTCCTGTCACAAGAGTGCAGACTTTGACCCTCTTAATTTAAAATGACTGGTTTGGAGCCCAAATGTTAGGAAAACAGATGCCTAAAAGCACTAAAAACAGTAGATACACTGTATTTAGAGTGCTACAAATGCAGAACAGCAGCCCTTACAGCAGTGAAAAAATGCAACTTAAAACTCTAAGCAAGTGAAGGAAAAGCAATAAGTAGTAGAGACATCTTTCAGAATGTAATTAAAACGAGCACTGCAAATGCAAAATAATACTTAATTTAATTTTTCTTGCAAAGGATGGCTTCCGATGCAAGCAAAATCTGTCAAATACTGTGTTGACAATCAAGGAGTAGCTCTGAGTAAATAAGCCAAGACTCGCACAAATGCAAGGCTTATATATGAGCAGAAATAAGTAAGTTATACTAGCTACAGCCTAAGGCCAATCATGTAAGCACACAATAAGCTTTCTATGAGCAGTTCCCAGCTCAGATAGATGAAATCAACCATCTCCTTGCCATAAGGATGCAGGCTTTCACACTCTTAATGCAAAATGACTGGTTTGTAGCTAAAGTTTTAGGGAACCACAAAACAGATGCCTAAAAGTACTAAAATATTAGATATACTGTTTTTAGACTACAATACCAGTAATAAATGTTGGCCAGGAAAGCTGGTCAGTAAAGGCACAAATATCATGTTAGAGCTTGATCCATGGGATGAATGCCATATATTGTCTGAATTTTTATTTAAGGAATTTAATCTCTCACTTTAATAAATGTACACTTTCCCGTTCATGTTCTTGATATATATCAGACTTTGGGACAAATGTAACTTGATTCTAAGCTGAAATGCAAGAAATGTATTTTAATAATTTTCCAAGTAACGTTCTTTGCAAATCAGTTAAAACAGCTAAACATTTTAGCTTACATTGCTTGTGAGGCAGATGATATGATTAAAAGAATTAATGCTGTACAAGTGCAGAGCTAGTCACTAGCTAGCAAATAAGTAACTACTTCATTAACTGGTACAAAGTGCAGCAAAAGCAAAATGAAAGGCTAGAACATTATATGTAGTAATACTGAAGTGACTCAAAGTCAGAATATCTGTGATGACAAAGTGCCACATAAAGGCATTCAGTATAATCAATGCTGGATCCTATGCTTAGGGATACACTCAGATCAATGATTTGACTAGTAAATGCAGAAACACAAGATTGCCACCAAAGCTAACAAATCCAGAATAAAAAGCAAAACACCAGGACTCAGAGACGGCTGTAAAATCCAGTATAAAAATCTTTATTCAACACAAGCACTTTCATGGGTAACCCCACTTCTTCAGATGTCTAATACATTTTAAAAACAGTTCTTGGTTTAAATATCCTCTTGAAACGCATGACTAAAACCAACCAATACATTATTCTGGTGTGTACAAGCACTTTCAATTTAAAGCAACATTCTACAAGGTACATGCCATTAACTAAACTAGACGTCTGAATTTATGCGTATACACTTCTAAAAGCCTATTTATAAAGTATCTAGACTAGTAAATGCACTAAACAAGCTTCTGTGATTAGTAGTTCACTAAAATTTAGAAATATATTTCTCACAGTGCTGAATGTGTGCTGCAAAGCACTGATGACTTGAAGAAGTGTTGAGATTTCTTTCAAGGCATGAGTTGTCTACAGGGAGAATGTCACTTTGAGATTTTCCCCTCAAAGAAATACCAGTGATTTATGCTCTAAGAAGAGCTCCATTTGCACTCATAGCTAAAAATGAGCAAAAATGCAAGTATATTGTAACCATAGAAAGCATACCTAAGCACTTAAATCCCAGTGAATGGGTCAAAGCCAAAAAGTGAGAGAAACCAAGAATAATTTTTTTTATATATTTTTCAAGATTTAAACAAATGGATGAAACAGGAACATTATCTATCTCAGACTACAGAAGAAATAGCTCCAATGATGCCTACATTTTTTTAGGTCTCAATGTTATCAAATGGTTTTGAAAAATTAAAGCAGATGAAGCAGGTTTCAAGCTATATGTGTTAGTACATGCCTTGGAAATACAGATACGTAATATTGCCGTTTGGAGACGCTTTGCTCCAAATTATATAATAGTGTAGTAGTAGTATAGGGAACTACTAAAACAGAAAATGACCTGTAACTTATGAACCTGTTACATTAAGGCAAAAGGGCTTGACACTATACAGATGTATGTGCCAGATCTGTGCAACTTCTCTCAAGCACTGTGCTCAGTGATTACGACAGGATGGCCAAATAATGTCAAGTTATTGCATCAGTTGTTTTTTTTCCTTATAGAACTAAATTTTCTTGTATTCAATGTTTATTATTCAAAAGTGACAGTCATTATTCCTGCCTAGTTTTGAGAAACAATACTAAATAACATCCACTAGTCATACCTAGGCATGAGCAAGTAAGAAACGGCTTGTGGTGCTCCATATCGTGTTCATTTACATTCCCATCATCATCTTCATTTTCATCTACAGTATTTACATCAGAGTCAACATTATTAGTGTTACTTATACTATTATTACCTTCACAGTGCATTCTAAAATACCCCTTCAGATTGCATGTATAGCATTCAGCTTTACTTTGCTGCATTGCGTATAAGCACACTGTGTACATTCTCTGAATAAATGGTCATTTGACTAACACAAAAGCATGGTTTAGGATGTCCCCAATATCTTAGCACTCCGTTAGAATCAGCCACATTTACTAAATTAGACAAACACCTCACATTGCCATTTTTCTACTCATAATGAAGCCCAGCATTCAGAAGCCCCAGTCCATACATTCGTATTGTCCTTAATTTTAGTAATGTCAGTGACTTGAATGACAAACAGCTTTAGGTAGGTGATCAAGTCATCTTTTTAATATAATTCGTTCTAAACTGAGTAGTCAGTTTGTTTCTTAACATTTGTGGCTTGTGAAGGAAATAAGAAATACTAATTTCAGTGGAAACAATTAGCTTTCCCTTTCACATCCAAGTAAGAATCCGTCCATCACTTTAAGTGATTAAAAAATAATGTGTTAGAATGGTTCTTACATCCGGTGTCTTAATTCTCAGTGGCAAAACCATATTATCCCATATGTATATCGGTTCAAGGCAATGCCTTTTGCTCATATTTTTGCAATGTATACTGCTCTTCTTGGGCATTTCTGCTTCTGCTGCATATAACTTCCTCACACATACTGGGCCACTAATAACATCCACCTCTGTGTCATGATGATTCATTATATTCCAGTCTTAAACTGCCTTTCACTTCAGGTTCCTATCTTCCATCATGGTCCTTTATTTTATCCATTATGTTGCCTCATGAGGCTGCTGAATGATCAGCTGTCTCTGACCGCTATACCATCTGATGTAGTGTGTCATCGGATAACCCTCCTGACAGCAGGGCTGCTACAGATACATCACTCACTTGTAAACCACTGATGTTTTCTACTACTGCTACACCAACCAAACATAGGAGTTTCCTCTGCATTTATCACCAGTTACTCATCTACCAGATGACCTGCAACACTATTCCTGTCTCCTCCATGCCAGAAGTAGTAGTAGTCTCTATTTGTATAACAACATATTTACATACTTGTACAATATATATATATATATATATATATATATATATATATATATATATATATATATACACACACACACACACACACACACATTCAGATTACATCAACAGAAACTTTTATCAACATTGCCAATACCTGCATTTTTGCCACTGCAGAAATTGTAATGCTCGTGTATTACATACATGTCAAATTTTCTCTAAGCCATCTTTCTGCCATATAGACTTACCCCCCCCCCCATTTTTAATCCCCATGATGCTCCAATAAAACATGGGGCATTGTCTCTCCTGTGTTAAAAACTATATACGCCCTGTTCTCAACATTTTTCATTCCTCTTTTATCGGCAATTTATACAACTGCCAAAAAAAAATCTTGACATTTCTACATGTTTTGAAATCTCATTCTTTTTGTTTTAATCATAATCTTAATAGTGTCTGATGACTTATTGTTTGGCCTTGTGTTTTTGTTCTATGTGGCAGATAGACACTTTTGTATTCTTAAATTCCACTGCGCCATGTAGCATTCATTCTCTTACTTAAAAATATTCAGCATTATCACCAATCTTTCTTACTTGTTTTTTTTTCTCTACATACCAAAAACATTTCCCATTGTCTAACTCTCAGCAGTTTTCCACAAACAAGCTCCATCTGTTGACTGACATATGTCAGAATAAAAAAAAATATATAAAGTACATAAAATGGAATTCATTAAGACTATAACTGCTGTATCATTTGTGCAATATAATATTCCTCTTTATCAGATTCAAGCATGTTCTTAGAAAGCAGAAAAATATAACTATAACAAAATCTTTTCTAATTTTCTCATATACCCCACCAAGTAACTCAAATAACTTATTTTTTTAAAAGACCAGAATGTGTTAAATACAAGTTTTTTCTCAAAAAACATTGTATGCTATCTCTTGCTGCTATTATACTAGACAAAGCTTATACTACTCTCCCACTGATCTTTCCTTGAGTCCTCATAATCATATTTTACTTCTCTATGCCTCAGTTTCCTTTAAATGAAAATAAATACTATATATTTTAAAATATTCCTCAGACCCTTTGATTTTCTCCCTACAAGTCCCTAACCACACCCTGTTTTGTACACTGACTATTACTTCCTTTACCCAAAATTATTTCTGACCGCTACAATGATATCTGCATAATTCATAATCAAAGGGTGGTCATCTACCCCATATACCGTATTCTAGCTGTACTAACCAATTCTGTATTTACTGGATAACTCTTGTTTATTACTAGGCCAAACAAGACAAGACAGGTTTTGTAGGGCAGTCCTCCTTGACATCTTTATTATCTTTAACATTATTAACTACCCAAATATTTGTAATGGGCTTCACCCAAGAACTGTCTTTCATAAATGGATTATAAAATCTAACCACTGTAATGGGAAAACTATGTAAACAACCATTCAATATTTTATTATGCGTAATGCTGTGATGTCATTTTAAACATTACACACAGCCAAACTTCCCTCTAATTCACCTTTTCTTATACTATTAACTACTTCCTTATCCAATATTAACGTTTTGTTTATATTTTTGCCATATACCTCTTCCCTTATCACTTTCTTATAAATGTTTCCAAATCATTATTGTAAAATACTCATGAAATTTTTATAATCAACATTACCCAGCATAATAGATCTCCAGTTTTGTAAGTCAGGTGTATCATTCTTTTCCCATATAACATAAATAGATATCATTTACCTATGGTTGGCTTTGTTTAACAACTTGGGCTTCGCCCTTGTGATCAAACCTCACCAACTGTGGGTAAATCCTGATATGCCCACACACAGTCGTGGATTATTGCTTAATTATTTAATGTAGGCAGTTCTACAGTAAAGCTTGTCAGGCTTGGAATTTCCTTATAAACTGATTGGACATTTTTATCTCTCTATATATAGCCATTATCCTCTTAGCACATTACTATCACTTTCTCCAATCTGTTTCTGACCATCCCATTATAATTTATGACTAACAGATATTAATATGCCCAACAACCTGCCAAATGCCTTTTTTTAAGTAATGACTGAAGATAAACAACTAAATTATCTCTCTAATATTCACATGTGATAACACTGGAAACTTGTAAATTGCACCTATTATCCAGCAAACTGTAACAAACGTGATTCTATTTCATAGGTTCATAGGAATGTACTATGGTAATGAACAAAGGGACATTTTTCAACCTAGTCATGAATCCTAAATCTCTGTAAAATTCTGGTGCGCTTGATATATATAGGCAGGGGCTTTGGAGATGAAACATTTACATGCAAGGCCTGGGAGATGAACAGGCTACTTGTCCATATGCTTTCATTAAACCATTCATTAAGAACAATCAAAAAATACTGTATGAGCCTTGTGCCAAGAAAAAACACACACTTATTGCCACTGTGACCAAAGCTTTATTAAACACATAAGCTGTTCACCACTTAATTTGCAGATACCATATTCAATTGCCAACCATATTCAGATACCATCACCAGATGGTACTAGGCCGGGTTGGATCCACTACTGATCCCCCCACATGCTCATCTCTGCTTGTAAGTCAGTTGCCCTGGGCAGGGTGTTCAGCAGCTCTGTTGCTAATATGTTGGAAAGCAAGCAGAAACATCACTGGGTTAGACTGACCACCCATGTCAAGAAAGATCTACATGTCTGGAAAGAATTTTTGGCCTTTTAAAAGAAGTAACAAATACCTCTGTGACAAATGACATAGATAATGGTCACAAGGAAGATGTAACCAAAAGACAAGCTATGATACTCCCTTTTAATGATGAGGTGGTGAAATTGAAAATTATTATTCAAGAAACCTGCAGTAGTGTGTTTAATAGAGGATTTTTGCCTATTTTAGGCAGTGGTCCAGTATTTACCTATAGTAGGGGTATGAACCTAAAGGATTTACTGGAAATTGATGTGGACAAGACTCTCGCCTCACAGCAAGAGGTTCTCTGGTTCGATTCTCGGCTGGGGTGCCTTCTGTGTGGAGTCTGCATGTCCTCCCTGTAGTTGTGTGGGTTTCCTCCGGGTGCTCCGGTTTCCTCCCACATCCCAAAGACATGCAGTATGTGGATTGGACACTCTAAATTGGCCCTAGGTGTGAGTGTGTGCATGTGTGTGCCTTCTATGGAAGGTTGGGCACCGGGCTGGCAACTCAACACCATAAAACTCCACTGCCAATCATGAGCAGACAGATGATCAGCTGTGGCAACCCCTAACCGGGAAAAAGCCGAAAGAAGAAGAAGAAGATGTGGACAAGAATCTATATAAAATATCCAGGATGAGTAAATGTGGCTTGTGCTCTACCTGCAAATATATCAATGATGGACCGTACGTAGTAATACAAAATTACAAGAGAACCATTCGATTCCCGGGTTTGGCAACTGTAACACCGAGATGGTTGTTTACATAGCAACCTGTCTCAGTTGCACTACATTTTATGTAGGAAAAACCATAAGAAAATTAAGGACATGTATTTTGGAGCATGTCAGGGACATTAGAAATAAAAAAGCCACTAGTACCCTTTTCATACACAGTCAAATTTGTTGTGACTTTAAAAGATTTATATATTTTTTATCTTTGACAGAGTTCCCCACAATGTGAAGGGGGGTGATGACAAAAACCTTTTAGAAGTTAAGGAGTGTTTGTGGCAGCTAAGACTTAATGTGTCTAGTGCCCCTGGAATAAATGAACATATTTCTATATCCAGCATACTAAAACAAAAATCACATTTGGTTTAAATGTTTGGCAGACTTTTTTACATCTTGTACTCCATGTATTTTTACATTTCATGTATTTTCATAATGTATACATTATGTTTTTATGCAGTTTATTAACTTTTTAATTATCCAAATTATTTAGGGGGTTATCAATTAATATTTTTTATGTATTGTTAAATGATGTGGGTGTTTTTAGAGTGTATAGGTGTTTCTCTAACACTTATTCATTTATGTAAACAACTCATTTTAGGGGGTGTATTTACTAATTGAATTCCTATAAAGACAAGGAAATATAGAATGTTTATTCTACTCTGATGATGCCCAGGAAAGTGAGTGGGTGAAAGCGCTTAGTGGATTTTAACGAATTTTACTTTTGCCTTATCCAGTAAACGGTCAACTACTTGATTCTGGACGGTTTTAATTGTTTTAACAGTTTTATTAAGTGTTCTGTTCATTTAAATATTCTATTAGAACCTGCTCTGTGAGAGGGAAATACCTCATTGGACGTAACGAAGCAGAACTAATGGTAAATAACTTTCACTCAAGTTCTACTGAAAAATAAGGCTGTGTAATTGGTAAAATCTAACCTGCTCCCTGCTATTTAACAACCTATGCTGCAACACTTCTTGTCATCATAATTTATTTTACAACTGTTTGGCAAACTCTTTTTTTTTTTTTTTTTTTTTTTTTTTTGTATAGCTGTCCTAGCAGAGGACAGGAGAATAAAAGAACAACTGACAGACTTCAAAGTGAAACTGCAGTGTAAAACAGCATTAAGAAATGTCAGAGATTAAGGAAGCTTACTGAAATTCCTTAAATCTGTTTGTTACCAGCTTAATCTTATAACACCCCTCAATTGACTCTTCCTCCTTATGTATGCCTGTGTGTATTTTTTTACCCCTAGTTACCAAATGGAAGGGTTAGAAAGAAAGGACACAAAGTTAACATGCTCACTAATAACCTCCCAGAACAAATCTGCATTACCTGCCTGTAGATATTACCCTCACTACAGAGATGGCCACTAATAAAAATCAAATAAGCAAAGTAATTAAAAGTGCAGGTTGATGCTGACAGTGAAAGGTAGTCAGTCACAGCACTGTTGTAAACTGAAGAGAGAGAGATAACCACAGTAAATGATCCCCTTATCATAAAGATTTATTTCTGTCCCTCTAACGTGATATCGGGAAGGAAAAGGTATTGACTGTAAACAAAGTCATGCTAGCAATGGCAGCTTCTTCAGATAATTTTGAGGTATAACAAACTGGAAAATAATACTAACCATTTACTTTGATACAGTGGCATTAGCAATGAAGAAAAGTTCAAGATTTTCTGAAAACATTTTTTTTTCAGATTTTGGACACGATTTTCCTTCAAAAAGTAAAAGCTTAAAAAGTGATGGGCATTCAGAAACCATGTAGATGAAGCAGTGGTATTTCCTTACAGATTAATTTCCATATAACCCATAGGCATCTACTACAGGAGTTTTAATGTTTGCTTATAGAAGATTCTAGCATGGCTGAGTCTTTCTTGCAGGTTTTTGCTTAAAGGCCACAAAACGGGCGATTTTTAAATATTGCTCTTATGAACTTAGAAAGTTGACAAAGTAACAGGTATTGCATTAGCTTGCATTTTCTGAAGTATATGAAGTCTGAAGCCAAAGATCTGTCATTATGTAGTGACTTTAATCCCTAATTATTTGCTAGAAATCCACAAACTTTTTGAGGAGTAGATCAACAATATGAAGCAAAAATCTGCACATTCTGTAACATTTTGAACAGTTGAAAGGTGTGACTTGTGTACATCAGGGCCAGCCTTACGCATGGGTGAATTAGGCAACTGCCTAGGGTTCTGTGCTTTTAGGGGATGCTTTTTTCAATTTATTTAATTTTTATGGCAATGTTTATTTTCTCTAAATAAATAATACCAAAAGAAACTGCACCCTTGGCAAGTATGCATTCCAGGGAGATTGTGCACCAGTTGACTTGACATTCAAGTCATCTTATGTTAACCTTAAATGTTGCAAAGTCTCATGTGCGGAGAATTCATGACATTCAAATTTAGGCACAAAACCACCTGGAAAAGGTCTTTTTTATAGTGAGATAAATTCAGGGACTTTCTTCGGGTTCTGGACAAAGATAAGAGGAATTGCACTGTGAGTTGTGTTATTACTATTTTCACAATAATGCTGGCAGTAATTAATGAGGTATTTCTGACAATATTTTTCTTTGTAATTTATGTGCACAGTGGAGAGGAATGTCACTGTGAGATAAGTGTTATTACTTTTTATTTTTATAATATTGCTGACAGCCTTCAAAAAGATACCTCTGGGTTTGTAATTTGTGTGGACACTTGAGATGAGAGGAATGGCACGGAAAGAGAAGTTCTGTTATTATTTTTACAATGATGCTGGTAGTGATCAATCAGATGTTTTTTGTTAATATTTCTCTGCTTTGCGATTTTGTGTAGAGCAACTTGGATTGGAATGCTTTATATTTGGTAAGACACAGGAGCAGAGACCTTGCAATGCTCAAATGTAGAAACAAAGCCACCTGAAGGAGGTCGTTTTTGTTTTATTCACAATGAAATTAAACCAGGGACTTTCTGCAAAGTTTTGGAAGATAAAGGAAAACACTGGACCATGCATAAGTAGTGTCATGGACGCAGTTTGTGGATGCCACTGTAACACATTAGTTAGGATTTTTTTATCCACTTAAAAAGTTAGTAGAACAACAACAGGTGTTTCATCAACATCTGCTTCCTAAATATTATTAAGTATGAAATGCTAATGACTGTCATTAGTGACTAGTTGTAATCCTCAGCGATTTATCAGAATATCAAATATTTTATGAGGGACAAAGCAAATATTAAGAGGCAAAATCTGGAACATTAAAAGTTAGTAGAACAAGTTTTGCATCCATATACATTTTCCGAATGGTAAGTAAGTAACAATGGAAATGTGAAAAAAATAGGCAACATCATAGATCTTTATGTTAATAGAACAGTTTTTGTGTCAACGGGTACTTTCTGAATGTTAAGAAGCACAAAGTTCTAATGCCTGAAATTACTAACTGCAATTCTCAGTGGTTTACTAGAAAATCAAGTATTTTACAAGGGATATGTCAGAATCAGAGCCAATCAGTAAAATCAGACAGATATAGAAATGTTTTATATTAGAATTTAAGGTAATAATAGTGATTACTGTGAAGATTGTGCCTTTTTTAAACCTGTTTGCTGGAGGTTTCTCTGATGCTACTTTACATAAGATACTGTTTTTTATAAGGATTAGAACATACCTCTTAAATGTCTCTGATTTTGACTCAAATTTTAACTGTCCCTCTTATTCCCTCCTAACACTGATGCCCTTTAAAGGATAGGTGCTGAATCATGCTTAATAAATAATGATAATAATTAAGAGTTACAGACATATTTTCCTTCAGGAAATATATATTAATTCACATTTTTGAATTCCATTAATGTCTGAATTTAATATAAGTAATATTTTAAAAGCATCCCTGTTTTTTTTTTAATTTGTCCCGAATTCTGTTGAAATTTATCCATGGTTGGTTGACAGCCATGGATTGAATGTTAGAACAACATAGTGCAACTATCAAACTACTCTAAAGCTGTAAAAATCTAAGCAGTATGCAGGCAGATTACCATGGTCCAGTGTTCTCCATTATCACAGAGTTCGGGACATAGATGAGAGGAATGAAGTAGTAAGTTAAGTGTTATTACTATTTTTTTACAAGAATACTGGCATTGATCAACATGATATGTTTGGCAATATTTTTGACTTTGTGATGTGTGTAGACAGTTGAGGTAAGAGGAATTGCATGGTGAGATAAGTGTTATTGCTCTTTTTACAACATTGCTGGCAGTGATAGACCAGATATTTGTGACAATATTTCTGGTTTGTGGCCACTTGAAATGATAGGACCAGCATGGTGAGATAAGTGTTATTATATTATTATTTTTTTGCAATGATGCTGGAAGTGATAAAACAGATATTTTTTGGCAATATTTCTCTGGCTTTGTGATTTGTGTAGAGCAGCTTAGATTTGAATAAGGTATGGCAACTTGTTTCTGTAAACTTTGGAGGTGAAATACTGTTACATAGCCATCAGACATCATGGTTATAATTGCTGGGTGGAGTTGGGTTGGCTGGATGAAAGCAACTTACCCTCTTGTCATTTGCTCAATTTAAACAGACACTATCTGGATTTGTAGGAGTACTGTGCATGTACGAGAAGAAAGATGGACTGCTTAACTGGACACATAATATGTACAGAGTAGGTAGAATTATTGTGGCTGTCTTCTATGAAGGAAAATGACTAGCTGCTTGCTGCCGTTTGCTTATTATTTTTTGGCTTTGCATGACTAGTGAGATTATGTGAAGCAATCTACAATATTTTAATGTGTAGCAACTGTTTGCTTGGAACAAAAGTGAATTACATTATAAGACAATTCTCTTTTATCATAGATGCCTGACTTGTTCATGGAAGTGGCTATAACTGCTTGATGGGGGTTGTCTGGAGGAAAGTAACTGGCCCTGTTATTACTTGCTCAGTTTAACAGTAATCTCTCAAAAATAAGGGATAAATGTGTTACAAACTCCCCAGATCAGAACTTCATGGGGCTGGTGGCCCCCACACACTCAGGCTGTGTAAGCAGATTTGGACATAGGCTTAGTTATCACCTCTTCTCTGAACAAACCTAGTCTGAAACCAGCCCTGCTGACAGATGTACACAGAAGGTTACTGTACTTGTGTGTGTGTGTGTGGGGGGGGGGGGATGTCATTATTTTTTTAACATCCCTCCCAAACTTCAGAGGTGACTATATCTTGTGTTGGGCATGGGACAGTGTGGTCATGATTTCTGTAACTTTCTTCACAAACTTCAGAGAGATATATATACAGAAGGTCACTGTAGCTTATATATTAACAATGTACTGTCTAGAGGTACCAAGTTGTAAAACATTTTAATTATTTTTTTTCATTTTCCTCACATTCAAACATCTGACGCATATACAGGTGGCTATATTTTGGGGGAGTATAAATAAGTATGTTGTTTATGTATAACAGCAAATATATTTGTTTTATTTTTTTTTTTTTCAGTTTTGTCTAAGTGTGAGATCAGAAGGGTATATAGAAGATAGTCTTTTAAGGGTGAGGGTAAGGAGGCAAGCTGTATGCAAATATGACAGCAGCAGCTTGAAATGGGTGTATATTGGAAGCTCAAAAGCTGAGAACCTTGACCACCACAACCTCAAACTCAGACGTTTGAAGACTGAAAATACCGAAGCTGCGGAACATCCAATTCTTTCCCAAGGAAAGAATTTGGTGGGCCATTTCCATGGCTTCACTATTTCCTCCACTGTGGTGTGATCTCAGAGTTGGTATATTTAAGTAAGGGGGTGTGTGGGGCGAAGCCCCCCACATTAGAAATAGTTTGTAGTGTTTGTGTGTTTTGCGTTTTGTACTGGAACAGCAATTTTTTTTCCCTGGCAAAAAAATCACTGTTCTCAGTCTTCGGAGTATTAAGCTTTCGAAGTTATGGGTTTGATGTTTTCACATTCGGAGTTTTTACACTTCGATTATGTGATACAGACCCGCTTGAAATATATCGTTGTGGGCATTTGTGCCTTAATTGTAATCCCAATTTAACACTAGAGGGGGATAAACTGAAAGTGACTACCTATTTCCAGATATGATATATGTATACCAACAAACATTTGTCTCCTCAGTTTATTGTGAACTGGTGTTTCGTCAGCTCTGAGTGTTAAAACTTGGATACAGCTTATTTCTTCGTTGAATTAAAAAACTAAGACTCGATTTCTTTTCCTTACTTATGATTTTTATTCAGGCCATCACTGGATCAAAAGGTTGGAAAAAAGCTCTAAAGTGCAATTCTGAACATTTATAACCACATGGCTTCAGTCTACCTAGCAGCTTCAAGATCTCCAGCATAATTTAGTTATTAGATGGTAGTTTTGGACATTTAGGATGTGTTGAAAGGATGCAGGAAGAAGCAAAGTGAAAAATAAGACTGAACTTATTTTCTTCAGTATGGTTTTCATTCAGGCCATCACTGGATGAAAAGGTTGATTAAAAAAACTCTAAAATGCATCTCAGAGCATCTAGAAATTTCATGGCTCCTGAGGAACCCTTGGCTTTCTACAGTAATTTCTACTGCAGTTATTACATGGTGGTCTTTGCCAGTTATGATGTGCTGAAAGGATGCAGGAAAAATAAAGTTGAAGAGTAAGACTACATTTTTTTTAATAATTGTTTTTGTTCAATCATCAAATGGAAACATTATTTAATTAAACTCTAAAATACACCATAGAGCATATAGAGTCCCCAGACCCACAGCTTAATGTAGATCTTTCCTCCACAGTTATCAAAGTACAGTCTTGCTTCAGTGTTTAATAAATGAACAAAAAATTGCAGAAATAAAAACTGAAGTGTAAGACAAACTGTGAAAAAAGGAAGAAAATGAGTAAACTGAATAGTGTGAGTAGGTCAGGGGGTGTTGGATAGTCGAGGAGGGGTTGTGCGATGGAGCCTTTTCTCCTAGATCACCAGTTTACCTATGACCTGCCTTGACATCCATTCATAAAACTCCTGGTGCATGCCCTAACTTGATAAGTGGTTTCTGGAAGCCTCCTGCCAAAATGCTGTCATCTCTGCAGTAGCCCATGACCTGTCACAGCTATAGTTACAGAAAAGTGCACCAGACCTCTTTCATAGGAGCATTACTGAGCTCTGCACATTGCCTTAGACTTCATCTTTTGGACAGAGCAAAGGAGCTTGGGAAACTAGCAAAATTGGTCATATCTCAGAGGAGTTTACTGCCCTGCCTTTTGCTGCACCTTTTAGGGGCTCATGGCAATTAGTTTGCTTACTGCGCCTTTAGGCTTGCTGCAGGGCATGGCTGTGCAGTGGACTGAGTAGTGCCACTAGGTCCCAGACCCTGTCTGCCATTTTGTTAGGGAAATAATAAGTGCCTACTAAATATAAAGAAGAAACTGAGAAGCAAAAATGAAAAAGTGCTATGTTCTTCATAACCCATTGGAGGGCTTTTCTTCTTCCTCTGAGACTGTTAACCCCTCACCATTCAAAAATGTCATACCCCCCAGTTAGCTCAAGACAGCTCCTCAGTAAAGGGAAAAGTGCAGCAACCACATGACCATCTGAGTCATAAAGTTAATTTAATCATAAAGGAATAATAACTTGTAACTTAGAGTGCCATCATGCCAACTGCCAAGGAAAATCTGTCATGTATTTTAGACTTCTCTTTCTGCTCAATAAGATCCTCTTTCCACTTTAAAGAAGATATCTGCATACTTCTCATCTTCTTTCCTCAAGATTTCTGGTCTGAGGCAAAATAAAGGGTGAAGAGAGGCCAAATGTACGGATGCATTTTAAAACATTTATGTAATTCACTTAAAAAGTTATTAGAATAAAATTGTTTGTGTCAACATGCATTTTCTGAACAATAAAAAGTGGAAAAATCTATTGTGTGATGATATTATTGACTGATTTAAATCCTCACTGATTTAACAGAATATCAGAAATTTTACATGGGACAAGGCAACAGCATGAGGTAAAATCGGGGACGTTCTGCCAAATCTGTGACATTTGAGAGACATGGATATCTGTCCAGCTACGGTGTTTCATTATTTTTATTTATTTACTTAGTTAATTATTATTCTGCATGAGCTTGCAATATACAAGTTTGGTAATGGTTGTACTGCATACTTATCTATGCTCACTACATTTGGGAAACTACCACGGGCACTGCTGTGAAGAAAATCAGACTTAGACATGACAATGTTAAGTTTACGATGCAGTAAGCTACCTGTTCCTCTGCATGTGGGGTGAGTCAGGATTCTGCATGTGCTTGGTGGGAAGGTTACCAGCCCACAAAATACTGTGGGGGTTTGTGATATTTGAACATTTTTTTCTTATTCAACACCATGGAGAAGCACTGGCTCAAGTTGTCTGGGAGCTCATTTTTTTATTTTGTTTTATTTATTAATTAATTAATCAATCAGTTAATTAATTAGTTAAATAAGCCTACTAAGCACAAGTGCCTCCTTTTAGAGGCAGTGTAGGAGCACTGTTGTATTACAGGATCTAGCTGCACAGCATGCAGGTCGAACCTGAGGGAATCGATTTTGGGACAGTACGATGCAGCTCATTAGCAACTTGTACCATTAAACCACTGAGCTGTACTGCCACATTGCTATCAACTTACACTGACAAGTTTCATTTGAAGTTCATACTTAACTGATATTTGTCATTCTGCAGTGTTACCTGCAGTTAGTGTTTTCCCTTAATTCTAAACATTATTTGCATGATTTCTCTTGAATGTTGTATTTTGTTCTTGTTTTATGTAATGCTGATTGAGTCTACTTAGAATGTGTGGAAAGGAGTTCCTAATTTATATACATTTTCCAGAAACTTAATTCAAAGTAATTAGGTTTAATTGTAAATGTCTGAGTTGCTGAGCTTTGCCACAGGACCATAAACTTTTTATTTACTTTTATTATGCTCTATGAATTACATGTGTACGAATATTTATATATGCTTGCCTGTACTGTTTATAGGAAGCAATACAGATCAATATTTCTACCCCTTAATTTCAGAATTTGTATAATCAAAAGAACATCACACAACAAAACTGAAAGATCTACCATTAAACTGGTAGACAATGCAAAGTATTTTTTTCTGTATCATTTTCTGCTGCACAGTGCTGTGACTATCAAGTCTACGCCTCTACTGGATTGCCCACCTCCCATCCCCACTCCTGGTATCTGAGGGCACCAGGAGAGGGAAGTAAGAGCTAGGGGTCACAGACATCATCTGGTTGGAGATGGGAATTTTCCTTCATGTTGTCTAATCCTCCAGTGAAAAACAGGCACATCACAGAAGCAGGGTTTGCAGTTGTAGTCCAGGCATGTGTGCATACGTGTCCATATGCCTCTGTGTGTGTGTTTGTGTGCTTCCACACACTCATTGTACCTAATCACAGCACAACTCTTTGCATTATATGCTGAAATATACTTCATCAGTTTATTTTATAATGCCAGTTTATTTCTGCCAGCTTTCAGTCATGCAATAGGTCAAGCTGCCTACCTCATTGGGCAAGCTGAACTCTGCCAATAACTTCCATCGTCTGGAGCAGCTGGCTTCTCTGCACCTTATCTCACCAGTCAAACTTAGGTCACCAAGACAGCAGTCAGGGCTGCACTCCTCTCTACAGCATGGATGTAACCCAGTACAATGTCATTTTGTGGTGTACCTGTTGTAACCCAGTACATTGTTATTTTGTGGTGTGCCTGTTGTAACCTAGTACAGTGTCATTTTGTGGTGTGCCTGTTGTAACACAGTACAATGTTATCTTGTGGTGTGCCTGTTGTAACCCAGTACAATGTCATTTTGTGGTGTGCCTGTCAACAATCTGAAAATAGCCAAATGAAGTGCAAGCAGCAAAATGTCTTGCAAAATGGTTCCATGGGGAGTCTCCTGGCTGCCAAAATGGAATCCCAAGGTTTCACACTGGTATTTAGGTTAAATAGTGTCATTTTGTTTCCAATCAAAAACTTTCATGTTACCCTTACAAGAAACAGAGAGACCTTCAACAAGAGTGACATCTCAATGAATACAAACTCTCATTTTCTGGTTTCTATATACATTAATGACCCCCTTCCTTCAAAAAAACTGCTGGTATCTGATTATTTTATTATGGAGGATCTAATGAAACTGCAGGGGAATACTCTGAAAGTGAATTTATAACATCTGGAACACACTTTGCCAGACTGAACAGCAAATATTAATACATAAAAGATACCATGGATGTTGATGTTTTGCCCACACAAACCTGTTTAAGAAACCATCTTTTCTTTAAAAATGACCATTCATCAGCTTGGTAAGTATTTTGTCTGTATTTCCTTCTTTTTGTTTTATTCATTATATTCCTTGCCTGTATTTCATTCATATTCTTACCAGCATCTGAAAAATGTCTTTGCTGTGTCTATTGAGGCTGCTGCATTTTTGTCACTGTCATTTTTTTCAAGATGTTCTTTAAAGTAAGTGGCATCTGCCTAATATCAATATGTTTAATACCTAGAAGCTAAATTAATGTTTTTAAATTGTGTTGATATTCTTCCTGTATCTCAGGCTGTGGGATGAATGCAGCTTTTGCCTTAGGTCGCCTGTGTGACACAGATATTGGCCGAAGACGAATACTTGCTCTATCAGAGGCATCAAATCTGGTACGAAATATATTAATTTCCATTCTGTTTTGTTTTACTCATTTTTGTATATTTCTGCCTTACACATTGCACCCTAGGTTATACAACAATGCTGCATTTATAGCCTTGTGTACATGATGCAGATTTCTGCCTACACTATTGTGAAGTTTGTTTACAACTGCTCAACATTTGACATTTGGCCCTTTGTGTTCTCCTGACCCCACCCTACCACGTACATACCACATGTTAGCTGTGGAAGATGGGTGGTTGTTGAAGAGCAGCTTGTGTACAAAGGCAAATTAGGTGTAATGCTTTGGATGAATCTTTCAGCTTTTCCTAACAGAATTTGAGTTTTAGCATCTCTGTCTTTTTTTTTTTTGCACTATTTATCTCTGATGCTTAACAAACATCAGGCCCCTCTCAGACAACTGACCCATCCAAGAGTCTGATGGGAGGGTAATTGCTAAGACAGTTATCAGGGGTGATTTGAGGATTTTTGTTTTGTAGCCCTACATCCCTGGTAGACAGAGATAAGGAGACATGCAATGGGCCATCAGGACTGGATGTCCCATCCTTCCACAACAGGTATTGCCAGAAAGTAGCCCCATCCATCAACCTTTAGGCATGAGATCTGGTTTTCTCAGTCTCCACTGGAGAAATCAAACCATCCCAGTGCACTGTCTGAGTGCTCATAATCCTCTTTTCCTTCCTGGAGAGGCAAGCAGGCTATGCCCCCTTACTGCTGTCCCCCCTCCCTGCCTGACTCTTCAGTGCTAGGCCTCTAATTGCACCATTGTTGCCTGGATCACAGTGAAAGCTCCTTCCATCTGTGTCACAGACCCAGGCTCATCATTCATTTTCTGAATACCACAATAATATTCTCAGCAAAGAACCCATCTAGTCCTGGGCTACATGTACTCCTGCTTTGTGGCCTTAGTGGTCTTCTCCCTTAGGGACCTATATAGTCCTGACCCTGTTCCTTTAGGAAACTGCCTGGAAGTGTCTTAAACACTACCGATGGTGAGTACCCTGTCAGACCTGACAACTTCCATGCTACCCCTAACATATGCTGCATTAAACTCTAAGACCTGTCTATGCCCCTGCAACCTCCTAGTTATAGTTAGTTATTTACATTACCATGCCCCAGGGACTCTGTTTAGTCCTGTTTTACCCCAACTTATATTGTGTAATTCTCAGTACCATTACCCTCGGTTGTTTGTCCTGCCCTATTTTGCTTCTTCTTCATAAAGGATAAAGCTCATGACCTTTTTGCCCTCAAAAATCTGTCTAGCCCTCACTTGTTGATTGCCCCATACTCATACTGTGTAACTCCTAGTTCCATTCTGTCCAGGGAGTGGCCTATCCCTGTGTCTCACCTGACCTTTGCCTTGTAAGCCTATGTATATTTTCTCTTGGGGACCCATCTAGCTCAGTGTTACCCTCTTTCTCATTCTGTGCAACCCCTAGTACCATTCTCCTTCATGGACTTGTCTATCCTTGTGCCACTGACCTTACTCACTTTGTGTAACCTCAGTATCATTCTTTCCCAGGGACCTGCATATTCCTGTGTTACCTCTTCACCCACCCTGTGTAACTCTTCACTCTCTTACTCCCACTTTTGGAACATGCGTAACCTTGTGTCACGCCCCCTTCACTCATACTGTGTAACCCTAAGCACCACTCTTTAGAGACCTTCCTAGCCATGTTACCCAGTGCATATGCTGTGTAACTGCTCAATACCATTTTCCCCAGTAATCTATTTAGTACAGTGTTACCGCTTATTCACACTACCATTCTGCATATGGGACCTGTCTAGTTGTGTAAACCTTATAACTAGTTTGCCTCAGGGACCTGTGAAGTGCCCATGTAGTTTTGGGATACCCAAATACCATCACTAGATTTGACCTTCTGTCATGTATTTTTGCAGATGTTCCCCAGCTGCTGTCTGTGCTTGTGACATATTGACACTATTCATTACTACCATCACTTCAAGCTAAATGCTTTCTTAATTTCTGTTCATTTTCCAAAGCTGGAGTCTGAAGAGGGACACATGAAAGAACATTGTTTGAAAGAACTTTCTGAGGGTCACTGGTTTAAGAACACCTGTCACGAAGGATGTAGTCATAAAGTAAGAGGTCAATCTTCCCCTAGTCTGGTTACTTTGTACAATCTGCATTCTTCCCTGCAGCTTCTTCTGTCTTACTGGCTGCTTCCTCCTCCAGCAAGAACTTGATCAACAGGTATTCAGCCACGTAGTTACCTGAGTGGTGAAGTAAAAAGCTCCTCCTGGGCCTGCTATGAAATGCCACACTAGAAAAATAGCTAACAGTGTCTACCACACTTGGTTCAGTGCAGTGTTGCTAGCAGGCAAAGGAAATTTTCTTCATGATATGAGGTATTTCCCCACTAGAATTTTTTCTCAGGCTGTCCACATGACCCTTTCCCCAGATGCACTGATCAGTACTCACTGCCAAAATGTTAGCAATTTTCTGCACTCAGAGGGACCGGGCATACCTGCTTCAGGTGTCAGCACTTGTCTGTCATTCTACAACTAACTTGAAGGAAAATAGGTCTTAGCATTAGGCAAATTGAATGACCAGACAGGTGAGAACACCATCTAGCAGGTAACATGCATGCATGTGCACACACACACACACATTGTCCATGGTAAGGTATGCTATAATTAGCTAGAAGTTTTTCTTAGATTTGTCCTCTTTAATTAGTTGTTCCATGTGATCTTGTTCTGGGCTTCTGTAATGTCTTAGGTTTTTAATGTTTGCTTTCTGCCTGATTCTGCAGAAAACAATACCATTCCTTACAGCCTCCAAAGTGAAATGTCATATGTTGAAGTTGAGCATCACATATCAAAATGTAAATTTGAAATTACCAATGCAGTGGCTATGGGAGAGTCTGCAGGGATCCACTCTGACAGACTAGTTTGGCTACATTTTACCTTACTCCTTGAGAAGCTCAGGCAGAGGGTTTGGAAGTCCTTATTGTAGATGAGGTTCCTTTTGGATGGGATACTACTCACATAATGGAGGTAAAGTTCTGTCAATGGAAGAAGATAGTCAAGGCCTTACTTTGTGTCTCAGTACTGTTTCAGAATACACTCTCAACATTGCCAGTGCAGAATATCAGGCAGACAGCTCTGTACGGTTGTCTTCCTGCTTTATCTGATATTGGCAGTGACTGGCACCATCATGTTACTGGCACAAACAATAGTTAGTGAAGTCATGCCAAGATCCATGGCAGGAAGGGCAAAACCACTGATAGTGTTTTGGTGTCAAACCAGGATATTGGCACATCAGAGTCTTTGGCACAGGCATCCATTTCAGCACTGGATACTGACATTTATTCACCCTGAGATCCACCTGCCAAGTTGTCCAAGATCAGGAAGACTTTTTTTTAATCCAGAAATAATTAGAAAAACTGCTAAAAAACAGGTCAGCAGCTGATGCAATCTGAACAAGGCACTGAAGAGGTAGTGGCTGCACCCTTGTTCTTTAAACAAGATCTGGAAAGAAAAGTGTACCTTTTTGGTTGATGGCATAAATTTACACAACATTGTTGGTATGTAGGAAGGGGTAGACGTTATGACAAGATACAATTTGCAAGGTTAGATGAATGCCACGTTCATTTTTTTTCATTCTTTCTCCATTTGCCATCTTTTTCCAGTGGAGCGTCATGGTGGTGATGGAACCTACCTCACCGCTCAGTGGGTACAAGACATACAAGCTTGTCCTGAATGGGGTACCAACCCATTGCAGGAAGCACACACTCACTCTCACATTGTAAGCATACCTATGGACAATTTTGAGAATTGCTAGTTCACCTGATGTACATGTTTCAGATGTAGGAAGGGGCTGGAAGACCCAGTAAAAATCCATGTAGACAAAGGAAGTGCAGACTCCTGGAGGCACCCCAGCAAGAACTGAGCTGAAGAATCAAAATCTGTGAGATAATCAGACTGTGTAAAAATGTTTTTTTTTGCAGTACTCTGTTTCTTCAAGTGGTTCATATTCCTCATAGCCACAACTGTCTAAGATGATGTCAGCATTTTGACTGTCTGTATCAAAGTGGAAAACTTAAGTGCAATGCACCATTTTTTATCTTGAGAGGGGACTCTTGCACAGATCAGATTGCCCCCCCCCCAAAAAATATAAAGTAAACAGTACTCCTTCCTCCATCTGAACTTGGAATACATCATAAACACCTTATTCCATTGGGATGTATTCTATATTAAAAATTATGTTACAAGCCAGACAGAATGACATTATGCTGAGCATTATTACTAGAAAATGCAAACAATAGTGGTTTCCACTTCTCTTAAGAGTAGTAGGCGAGATTCACTGTTTTATTACTCTTTCTCAATGATCTGATAGTCCAGAATAGAGGGTTCACCTTGTATGCTAACCTCTGTGTCTTCCATATTTATGCTTGACTCCTGAAACAGTCTTTAATGTTATATTTGGAAAGACTTCCTCTGAGGTTAAAATTCCTGCTCAGTTTCCAGACTGTATGCAAGGAAAAATTTTGCAATACTGACTTGATGCATTTCTCTGTTTGGGTCTACATTTTTTTTTTAATAATGTAGCTATTTTGGGGCCCCATAGTTGCTTATTCAGCTGTGAAACCCATCCTGAATCATGGAGACACAAAATTCCTTGTGAACATACAGGCTAAGATAGTCAGGTTCCTCAAAAGACCTCCTTGTGATAACAAAGGCAGCTTTTCTCCCCCTTTGAAATTGATTTGTCTTCTACCACTGTCAAGAAGGATGTCTGAAAGCTATGGTCTTACCACCTTATCCGCCTTTCACAAAGGTAGGATGTCTCTGAGGAGTATTTCATTGTTTTTGGAAAGTAACTTCTATAGGTCGTGTCAAACAGTTAATCCAGTTCATATTTTATTCCTGAATATTCCAGCAAAGGTGAGTCCACTGCTAATAGATGGCTCTTGGTTAGGTGTAAACCACTGAGGAATCGCAATATTCTTTGTTCCATTTTGTGAGGGAAATGGATACAGGCAAGCTTAAGAATTATTATCTTTGTAAACAGCTGATACAAGAGAGAGCACAGGATAGTTGAGGGCCACAACAGTAGACCTTGTTCATCTTACTTGCCAGATTCCACTGTGGGGGATGGGACTTAATCAATGGACATAATTTATGCAGAAAATAACAGGGTAGCACAGTATGTCTTTACTGTGTACATGCTGGGATACTTTCTCAGAAACTGACCTTCTTTTCATAAAAGTGATTTTATGGGGATTATGAAGTGAAAGTCTGCATGTCCTCCCCGCGGTCGAGTGGCCTCCAAAAGACATGCATGAATGGGCATGCCTTCGCTGAAGGTTGGGCATCGGGCTAGCAACTCGGCACCATAAAAAGCGACTGCCAATCATTAGTGGACCGGACCCCTAACCGGGAAAAGCCAAAAAGACAAACAACAACATGAAGTGAAACTAAACTGGGCAAGAACTTAACTAAAGCTGCCCAACTAATTTTGTTTGGAGCTTCAAACATCTCATCTGCCGCTGATTTTGTTTCATAGTTTTACTGTGCTCTTTGTAAAATCTGTACTTTGATGACAAAACATAAGAAGCACATTCACTGTCTAATGTCAGATATTACTTTACAATGTTCTTATTGTGCACACAGTACGTTACCACATATTCATCCTTTGAATGAGACATTAAATTGAGGCCCCATCTACCTGAGTTGGTGATAAGTCAGGAAGATGTAAAAGATCTACAACACTTATCGTAAAGAGTAGAGGTCCTTTATTTTAAATCTATTTATATCATTTACAAAATTAACAGTATTTATATATTATATACAATATATACAATATTAACAACATTTTCCACATGCCTTATTTCATCTGATTTTTATACAAAATTCCTGTAATCTAAGTTTTTGACCCCCCACTCCTTCTTCCAAAGCCAAAATCTATTTTCTCTAAAATTGCAAACAGTTCCCATTTTCCATTGAGCATTATTTCTTTCAGTCTTTGATTTCAAATGATCCATAATACATTGAATATATTTTTATCAGTCTCATATACATATTTCAAACTTCTCTCGCCATAAAAAACATACTGTATAATGTCAATATTAATCTCTTTCACACTTTTTATATCATTAAAGTATTGTAAATCACCTAAATGTTCCCATAATCTAACAACCTGTTTACATTTTATAAATGTGTGTTCTGTTTCTATTTCTTTACAGTAAGTGCATATTCTTTCTTTCCTCCTCTTATATGGCATGCTGGCTTTAACTGGCAATTTACTTACCACCAGTTTCCATAAACAATCTTGACATTCTGCCATATTTTTGTAAGACTGAATTCTTGTTTTAATAGTTCTGATTTTCTCTTCCTGTATATCTTTCCAAGCATACACATAATATGTTTATGCATAATATTCTCATACCATAGCTTTCTGTTATTTTCAATCTCATTTATATACATTTTCCATAGTGTTATCTTTTCTTAATAAACTGTAGGTTCATCATTCCAACCTTTCTTCCTCTTAAAAGTCTGAAGTAATATCCATTATATTTTTTATTTTATCTTAAATGTATGGTTAACCAATCTTTTATCATTCTCTTTCACCCATTTAAGAATTTTATACGAATTTAATAATGCTATATGCACTACCGGGTTTATCAAACCTATCTCCCTTCCTTTTTGGGCACATATAAAGTACCTCTTTTTACTGGGTTAAGTCTAGAACCACAAATAAAAGGAAAAAAAATATATTAAGTACTTCTTCTTAATAGTTTAATGGCAAACCAAATACACTAGCATCATATGCCATATTTGCTATTATAGTAGAATTTACTAAATATGATTTTTTTCCTGAAAAGATAAGTGAAACATTTTCCAAAATCTACATGTATTCCTTATTGAATCTGTTACCTTTGCCCATTGTCTTTCTTTAATTTCTTGCCTACCATGTCCATAGCCAGCATTTTTATTTCTTCTATATTAAATTTTATGCTGTCTACATGTCCTACAAAACCCAACCCTTTACTTTTTTTTATTCAAAACATGCCAGTGAAGTACAGATTTAAGTACACATTTAAGTATATGTTTTGTGCTATTTATATTTTTTGCAACCAAATTATGTCATCTGCATACGACATTATAGATATTTCGATACCTTCTTTGGTTACATGACTTACATCTTTCAACTTATATATAACTTTCAACTACATTAATCACCAATGTAAATAATACACTATTCAGTGGCCATCCTTGCCTTAATGTTCTCTTTATACTTACTTCATCAATTAACCATCACCCTTATGATAATATTTTATATGATGATATACATAGATTTATTTTCATACTTATATTATGTGATTGAAATATATTCCATAATGTTTTGTAATGAATGGTATCAAATGTTTTTTTCCCAAGTCTCCCACTAAAATTTAACCTATTCCTCTCTGTTTATAATATCATCTACCAATTCTCTTATTATCAATAATAATTCTTGACTGCCTCTTCCCTTTAATGCTATATATTGTCATCTCTATTATTTTATTCACTTTCACCTCCATCCTTTGTTGTATAGTTTTCTTGAAAATCTTATAATATGTATTATTTAATACCACAGGTCTCCAATTCTGTATATCTTCTCTCCATATAAATTTAACTATGCCAGTACATAATCCTTTATATTGGAATTCATTTTCTAACCATTTATTTAGCATTTTGATAAAACATCTTTTCTGCATCCAAACTTATCCTGATACATACAGTATTCTATTCCATCAGGTCCTCCTTCTGACTCTATATTTAATAGTTCCAGTGCTCTGTCTACTTCCTATATTATGTTTTTTTTTCTAATTCTTCATTATCTGTTTTCCTAAGGACATTTACCTTCCATTTTTGTTCACTATTTTCATTATATATATTTATATTTTTATATATTATTCCTTACTTATTCTTCACCTCTCTCATTATAGTCTTTTGTTCTTTCACTATCTTACTCAAATACAGAACTACTTCCTTTTTTACCTTGTAAAAATACCTTTGCATAAATAATAAACCTTTTGATTTTTCCTTGGTTCATCTCATATATTTCTTGTTCTTTAATAAAATACGCTTTATCATTATGTTCTAAACTCACAAATGCCTCCTCTTCTTTATTTTTATATGTTGTCTTCATTCTTTTTTTTTTATCTAATTGTCATTCTGTATAACAGTCCTTATATTTTTCTTTAAATATTATCCACCATTCTGGGCAGTTATTATAATAATATCATATGCTCAAATGATCTTTCCACAATTCATTTACCATCATCTTTTCTTCTTCACCCCATTACTTTTCATGCATTCTTTTAAAGCCTTTACCTATTTTTTATGTATTTTTTTTTTTCGCTTAACTCTATCCAAATTGCCTTATGATCTGAAAGGCCTATTTCTATTATTCCTTCTTGTTTAATTTGTAATCCAACCGATATCAGGAAATAATTGATTTCAGTCTTCATCTCACCTCTACTATATGTCCATTTACCAAATGTTTAATTGCCCATACTTAAATACCTCCATCCATTTCATTCACATTACTATTATTTTTATTCTTTTTCCCAGAGATTACAATTGAAATATCCTACCATTTTAACATCCATATTTAAAATTAAAAAGTCCAGTATTCTTGTAAACATATTTTTTCTTTTTTTGCTTGTTACATATTCATATATAGCAATCATTCAGTATACTTTTTCCTTCCATATAAAATCTAGAACTGTGACCCTTCCCAATATAAGCGATGCCACATCCAATATTTTAATTGAATTTTTAACCACGTCTCCCCAAGATAGTCAGGACAGCAGATCCAAGGAAAAAATAGCCTTTAATGTTCACCAACACAGTAATAGCAGAAATTCACAAAAAAATCAGTTCAGCACACTTTCACCCATTAAAATACTAGGCTTCTTCAGAACAAAGAAGCATCCCCATCCAGTACACTTAAAAAATGTAATTTTTACAGAGAACCCCAATGCCAGAGCATGTTTGTTTACCTAAATTCCACACAATGTTACCTCCCCACAATAATTCAGTTTGTACCGTATCTGCATTCGTCAAAAATCTTATATTGTCCAAAACTGCCACATCAGAATCAAGCTTTCTGTACCATTCTTAAATATGTATTTTCCCAACTGTATTTTTGTACTGTTTACATTCACAGCTGCAATTCTACATGCCACTCCTCTTACCTTTTATAGTAATATTTTATACTACTACTTGTGCTATTTTCACTTTCCCTTTCTGTTTGCTTTCTTGTGTGTTCCTGTACATTTTCTTTTCTTCTCCTTTATTCTGCTACCTATTGAATTATTTTTTCTTTTACCAGCGTCCGGCTATCATCTTCCTCATTGCTTACTTCTGAACTTCAGCTCCTTCTCATGATTGTTCTTATATTTTCATTATCTTTTTCTGAATCTCCCCTCATCTTTTTCCATGATGACCTCCTTTTGTCTTGTACTGACCTTTGTGTATCTTGAGAGTTATTTATTTCTCTTTCATCTCCAACCTTTTGTTCAAAATCCATCCATAAATGTCCGACATGATTACACTTATAAAATTGTATCACACTTTTTTAGCATTATGTCCAGTTTCTCCACAAGTATAGCATTTTCTTTTGTTGCAGTTCTCAATTAAATGATCTGATTTACCACAATAAAAACAGGTCTTAGGCTGCCCCCAATGTTTTACTACCCCTTTTTCACCTTTAACATTTATAATACTCGGTATATGCAAAACATTTTCATTTTCCATTTTCAAAACAACCATAAAATCCCATCCCTCAGTCTATAATCCTCTATTATTATATGCTTTAGTAATGCTCAACACATTTTTATGTATATTTTCAAAATGTCTTTTTAAAGTCACTTTTTCTGCATCTGTTCTGAATTGAAGGTGCAATTTCTTTGTAGCTTCTGTGTTAAATGCCTTAAAGACATACAAGTTCCAAGGATAGCAGTCTTTTTTTTTGTATTCTCCCAAAAAATCTTCCTTTACATACCAATTTTCAAAAATAATGTCACAAAAAGTATCCTTATTCAAATGAATAAAAGCTCTTACATCATTTGGCTGTGTGCCCAAAGGTAAAATAATATTGTCCCATAGCTTGTAGCTTTCTATCACCTTTTCTTCTTTATTATAAATCCTCATTATATACTTCTGTTTCTTTTTACTGTCTGAATTAATTTCCACCTTTCTGTTGATCATCTTCTTCACTATATCTGCATAAGTTTTTTCTTGTTTGGTTCCTTTCCTTGTATTTTCTGTGGTTCTTCTTGTTGTATTTTGTCAATAATATCCCTCCATAATAAAGCTCTACCACTTTCCGGCTGTCTTGCCAAAAGCATGTTCCTTAATCATCCTGCAACCCTCCCAACTGGAAGGTTGTAATAACACATACATCATTCTTTCCTGTATTCTCCTCAGACAACTGATGTTGAAATAAATCCTCCAAATCCCTCAAAGGCTCAGCTGCCTTTCTTTTCTTTACATCCTCTATCTGTTTCTGCCACTCTGAAGGTATAAATTCCTTCCCCTGCTGTTCTCTGCTCTTGATGGATAAACTACTGACTTCCGAAAGCTTTGACTGACTTCCTCATTGCACTTGGATCACTGCCGCTACGTTCCATAGGTTCAGAAGACATATTTGTCTTCAATTTTTCTTCATCCACCTCTGCACTCATATTATGATATTCCACAGGCTTCACTGCCCATATAGACTCAGAATTACTGCCACTGTTGCCCACTATTTCAGTCATACTTGCTTTTTGCTTTTCAGGCAGGAAGCAGGAGTTATTGCAACATCCAGCATCCCCTGCTCACAGAAACATGAGTAGAGGTAGTCCCCTGATGCCCTGGCCAAATTTCCCCTAGTAGTATAAATACCACCTTGAGTCTCCCCTGAAAAGAGGCCTGTAGCCTAGTAGCACAAAATTAATCAACAAAGGATAAATTAATAAATAAAATAAAAAAATCTTAAATTTTCAACTGTCCAGGTGACTAGTACTGCTATTTCAAAAAAAGCTGATTGTAGGTTGGAGCATCCTCTCACATCCTAAAGATAAGTCATAGACAAACTTGCATTCCACAAATTACCCATATGTCTACATGCACTGTGAGACTCAGAATATGTATAAGTGTGTGCATGTGTGTGTGTGTGTGTGGGGGGGGCAGACAGATGCATCTTGTGATGTGCTGCCATCCCACAGATGATGAGCCTTCATGCCTTGCTCCCAGTGTACTCGAATAAGCTTCAGCTCTCCTGGTGTACTGCATTGGGTTAAGCAGGTAACCAGGTAATGAATAAATGAATGAATGATAAAAGGTTGATAGACAATGAAGAAGGAGAAAAAAATCGATTATGTTAGAAAGAAAAGTATTTCCTTGCTGTGAGGTGTTGTAACCTTGGAATTTACAGTAGTTGTGGGGGATGTAGTACCCCTCCACCAAGGTACATTGTTTTCTGGTGATGTGTGTTTAAAGACAGATTTTGGTTAGGTGTTCCCTGCAATTTTAGCCATGATGTAGGCACAAATCCTAGATGTAGGTTCATTTACAGAGTTATGTATACTGAGAACCATAACTGGAAATGTCAACTACATCAGTTTATATTTGTAGGGCGGAAGGAAGTAACAGATTCAAGGATGGAATGGCTTTATATGATTCAGTAGAGATAAAAGCAGAAGAAAATGAAAATGCTGAGCAAATCTGCTGAGCTTTTAGGTTATGTAGAATTTATTCTCTTGAGCATCTAAGCTATAAAGACAACAATGCATTGATATACTTTCACATAGTTCACAGTCTGAAACTGCCTCAAAAGATAGCCATTACCATAAAGGCAAATAGTGCTGAAAACTGTCATAAAGTTGATTCCACATTAAAAATGTTCCAAAAAGCAGATATTTCTGTAAAAGTGCCAAGAAAAGGAAATGACTGCAGACTTAATTGAAATGACAGGCAGTGGAGGAGATAGGAAAATGTACTTCTCTACATACAAGATTTCTTTTGAGCCCCATTGCAAGCAAAGCAGCAAGAGTGGTGTGATAGAAGAATGTTTTGGTGGCAGAAAAAGATGAGATATTAGCTGGTCATCTGGCCATACAGTAGCTGTCAGGAATGGAGTTCTACATGATTCTCTGTTGAGTGTGAAATTCGTCTGAATCCTCCCTGCTGGGGAAAAAATCTGTACCCTGTGCTATCCAATGGAGATGAGATGAACGTCTTTGCTGTGGGAGCTCACAGCCACAGTGGAATTTTAAAGTGACTACTGCGTAATTTCATTAAGAACTGATGTGTCTTCAAAGTAATGGTGCTGTAAAGAAAGAATGCTGAACTTTGGGTGGGCTGACTTTGGTGTAATAGGAAAGTGTCTTAGGAAAACATTAGGTGACAGTTTATAATGAGGAATTATTAGAACCACAGAAGCTGGAAGGGTACCTTCAGAGATGACTGAAGTAAGCCTTCTTGTAAAAGGAATCATTAAAACAAATTGGTGAAAAAAGACAGCAAAGCAGTTCATTCAGGAAGTGTAATGGAGGACATGAGGAGCAGAAGTGAAACCACAGTATCTGGTATAACACAAAGAAACAAGAAAGACAGAGGGGAGCAGCCAAACCTTGAATGAAGAAACATAGCAAAAGCTATTACAAAGGAGGAGAAAAAAATGTTTTAGCAGTTACACTAATGAACAAAGAAAAACTTTGGGAATCGTACAAAAATAAAAAACTGGTGAGGGAAGAGATAAGGATGGAAGGCAGAGATGAAGAAACTATGGGCCAGATTCCAAAAGCACACTTACACTGGAGTAAGTCACTTATACCAAGAGAAAGTCCTTCAGAATCTGGCCGAATGTGTCTGTGCATTATTCACAAAAGGGGGAAGGAAGGCACTGGAGCCAAACATTAGATTAATATGTGTGTGTGTTTACTGCAAGTCCATTCTAGTCACAAGTGAAGAAAGAAACTGAAACAAATCTGTCCACATTATTTGTTATATAAAGCTGAGGTGGTAACTGACCATCAGAAGAAAGCATATGGCATTCCAATTAATTGTGTTTATTCTTATAACCATAGGGAAAACCCAGTTTACAGATAGTGTATAAAGTAGATTTGAACAGTAATCACATTTCTGTTGAAGACTTTGTCATTAGACCACACATCGACGAGCAATGTTAGTGAGTATTGGTGTTATTACTGTGGTTTCTGAAGTTTAACCATGTGTTGATTCAATGTGTTTGTGGTCACTGGTGGTTTTGATTTATTTTGGGGAGAACAGGAGTAATTTAGAGTGGAATTTCATGTCAGGATGGCTTTTTTTCTGAACTGCAGATGCATTTAGACTACAGTGCATTCTTTAATGGAATTCTGCTACAGATTTTGGCACCATGGCATTTACCTTTCCTCTGCAGTTGTGCAACTGTTGAGTTTACTGAGGGGAGGAAGGATTTGAAACCTCTCATTTCAAGGAGAAAAACTTTCTTGTGTTACTTTGAAATGGAAATGCTTTTATTGATTTAGTTTGTTTTTTGTTTGAGGTTTCAAGATAAAATGCAATGCCTTTATTACTTCATCATAAAGTAACATTTCTGTTGCACTTATTTTAAAACTTAGTGAAAGTAAAATTTGCTTAAAAACATTGAATGGTACAATAAGTTCTTCCTAGTGAAAGACTACTGTATGTTGTGTACTTCAACATCAGAAACATGGGTACATGGGAGAAGCAGCAAGCCGCGGAGTAGTTTGTTTAATTTAATTGGTTGGAAACCTGACAGAATTACTTATAAGTGATGTAATTACTATTTTACAGCCGATTGGTGCAAGACTATTAACAGTGTGGATACACAGTGAGATATTTGAATTTCACTGGTTCACTTGCATTAAGCATCAGAGCGTCAGTGAATATTACCTGCCTGGAGTTTACTAACTTTTTGATATAGATCTTGTAAAGCATTAACATATGTTAGCTTTTGAAATATGTATCTGTGTAGTGTTTTGAGCTAAATATTGTCTGGATAGCATGACTTGGATAGAACTAGTAAATCGAATCTTTTTTTCTCAAAAATTTTTTTATTAATTATATGAATAGCAAGACAATTAAAAGATTATACATAACAAGAAGGCATAAATGAACATATAACAATTCATCTAGTGATAACAACCTTCATGAGATTTTGATAAGTTATTTAGAAATAAAACATACACCATATGTACACTATATACAAGTTAGGCAACCTGAGGGAAAAAAAAAATATTTAACATTAACTATTTAATATGTTTAAAACCTTTTCTAACACAACCTTTCTAATAGCTTTTTTTTTGGACTTCCACCTAAGTATCTTTGAGCATCAATAAATGTAAAAGCCATTTTCTGGAAAGTAACCCATTTTAATTTAGAACGATCAATCCAATTTTGTATTATATAAAGTTTTAGTAATGAGCAAATAAAAATGATAACATGAATATCAACTTTTGAAAGATGAATCAATGGAATATGCAGAATAGCAAATTCCCGTCAACGTGGATTTTTGATATCCCATTTTCTGCAGTCTGACTTTCAAAGATGTCCACAATCTGTGAGAAAAATGACATTACCATAGAATATGAAGGAGGTCTGCTTGGGGATGAGAACAGCATGAACATGAAGGGGACTTATTTGGGTTAAATTTGTTTAATTTGATTGGGGTAAAGTAGGCATCATTATTAATCATTAATTGTGTGTATGCTAATTTTTTAAAAGGGATAAATTCCTTAGTGTGTCTAATAGCCAGGACTTTCTGAGATTCTGACAATTGGGAATTATAATTCAACCAAACATTAGATAAAAGACAGTTGTGGTCCATCATTAAAGAATTAATTAATTTATATGAGTTTGAGAGCATTTTATCAGATGATGAAAGTATTTTAATAATCGTGTTAAGGTTTTTCAATTGTGAGTCTATGGGGACCAGAGATACAAATTTGTTTTTAATTATTGCTCTTAGTTGTGTAAGAATTGGTGAGTAATTCCAGTTTACTTTCAATAACTTACGCCAGTCAGATAAAGGCAAGTCAAGATATTTCAAAACATCTCCTACTTTTAGATTTTTAATTAAAGGATAGTTTGTTAAGTTCAAAAGTTTATTGTCCAATAATATATTTGGGTTTAGATGAATTGGCTGAACATGGTGCGAGATCTTTTCTAGTTTACACATTTTGAGTAAGGTTTGGAAATCTCTAATCTTTTGTTTAAATACTGTAGATATATTTTTAATAAATAAACTATCCAGAGAGATAAAGGGAATAGCTTCAGGATTTAAATTATTAGAAATGACATAATTATACCATAATTCTATCCATAAAGAGTGATTTGGATAAGAAGTGTTATTGAATTTAGAGATAGTAAGAAGTTTATTGGATGAGACAATCAAATAATAGAGATAAAGATTAGGTAAACCCAAACCTCCCTTGTCTTTCGAAAATGCCAATCTAGAATAGGAAATTCTAACAGATTTAGGGAACCATATGAATTTTGCCAAAGCTTTATTTACAGACTCAAAACATTTTTTTGAAATTATCTGATCAGATGATGAGAATTGGTAAAGAAATTTAGGCAGAATATTCATTTTAATAATGGCCACCCTTGAAAGAAATGAAAGGTTTAGATGCTTCCATCTGTCCATATCAGACAATATAGAGTTCCATAATTTATTAATATTATTTTGAAAGGAAGATTTATTATTGTGTTCTAAATTGATTCCTAAATATTTTATATTATAAGTAAACTGAAAATGATCGTCTGGAAACAAAAAAAGATTTGTGTGCTAAATGATTTAAGGGAAAAATATGAGTTTTGTAGAATTTAAAAGATAGTTGGAAACCAAAGAAAAATAATCAATAGAATTCATTATCTTTCTGTAATCAGATAATGGAGTTTGAAAGTAGATTACTAAATCATCCAAAAAGCAGAGAAATGAATATTAGTATTAAGAATTCTAGGGATGTTATGAAAAGTATTTTGAGTAATAAACAATAGCAAAGGTTCTAAGTAAATGTTGAAAAGAAAAGGGGACAATGGACAACCCTGTCTTGTTCCTTTAGTGATCTTTATCGAGCAGAAAATTGACCATTAATGTATAGTCTAGTAAACATATTCTTGTATAAAACTTTTAAAAATTTATAAAGAATAAGGGAATATTAAAACATAACATAGTTTGAAATAGAAAGTTCCAACATACTCTGTCAAAGGCATTTGATGCATCTATAATCAAAGCATATATAGGGTTTGGATTTTTCTTAATGAGATGAAGTATAGTCTCTAAAGATAGAGTATTATCCCAAGCATGTCTCTGAGACATAAAACCTGATTGATCTGACGAGATAATTGAGGGTAAAATCCGTTTCAATCTGTTAGCCAGAATAGATGACAGAATCTTAATATCCACGTTAATTAAAGAAATGGGTCTATAATTTACTGGGTCAGATTTATCTTTATTATTTTTTAGAATTAGAATGGTTTTGGATGTGTTCCAATGAATATCTGAGATATCATTAACTCTTATATGATTGTAAACTTTAAATAGAAAGGGAAGAACTACCAATTTGAAAGTTTTGAAAAATTCTGGAGTAAAACCATCAGGTCCCGGAGATTTACCCAATTTAAGATTATCTATTGAATCCGAGATTTCTTGTACTGATATAGGGGTAGAAAGTAGTTTTGCTGATTATCATTAAGTTTAGGGAACTGCAAAGAGTCTAAAAAGAGTTTTGAGTGATTATCTTTAACAGAATTAGAAGAACCTGAATATAACTCAGTGTAAAGAGAGGTGAAAAGTTGAATAATCTCTTCATCAGTATTATATAATCTGTTATTATAAGATAAAGATGTAATATTTGGATTTCTGAAGTTAACTTTAATAATTCTCGCTAACAATTTAGATGGAACCTGGGCCCACTCTGAATATGAAGCAAGTAGCTTTTGTTCAGCTAAGGAGAGGTTATTTTGGTGAAGCAGAATTAAATCTTTCTGACAATCAAAAATTTGTTTTTCTAAAGTAGCATCATAGTTCAGACTAAGATGATTTTCCAACGAAGAAATTCTTGATTTTAAGAATTCCTCTTTCTTAAAGTATTGTTTTTGAAAAAGCAGCTTTACTAATAAATAAACCTCTTAATCTTGCTTTACATGCAGCCCATTGTATGTCATAAGGAATGTCTGATGATTCAAGACTATTCACCACTTCATTTAGGATTTCTGAAGCTTGTTTGCAAATATCTTCATTTGACAATAAGTTATTATTTAAGGTCCACTTATTAAACATAGTTTTATTTTTGATATTGGGTTTTATGTTCAATTTTAGTGAAATTCTTGAGTGATCCGAAAAGAATCTGTGTTCTGTAGTAAAGTCCACAATATATTTTGAAATATAATCTGAAATTAGAAAGAAGTCTAATCTGGACCACGAATGATAGCACTTAGAATAATAAGTATATATATCATTCTTGTTTATATTTTTAACAGTGCGGAGGGGATCTATTAAATTATATTCTGTCATCAAATCATTTATAGCCAGAGTAGATTGAAGATTATAGGTGACAGTGGAGCGGGAACGATCAATTACAGGGTTTATAACTGCATTCCAGTCACCACCCACTATAATATAATGATCCTTATAGGATGCAAGAATATTGTAAATTTTTAAAATGAACAAATGTTGTGAATTATATGGGCCATATAGATTTAAAATTAATAAGGGTTTGTCCAAACCAGCAATAGAAGCGGTAAATAAGCACCACCTCCCCTCATCATCAAATTTCTCATCAATAATATTCCCAATGAATTTTTGTTTAATGATTATAGCTACACCTCTGGAGTTAGATGAGTCACCTGAAGCTATAATCTTTTTGATCCATTTTTTTTAACTCTTTATTCCAATCAATAAGTGAAATATGGGTCTCTTGAATAAAACAAATGTTAGCCTGTGATTTAAAGATCATATGAAATAATAGTGACTTTTTCGCTTTATCTTGAATGCCTCTAACATTCCAAGAATCTAAAATTATGTCAACAGGCATATTCTACAAGTATAATCATTATTGATGCTATAAAAGTGAACTCAAGGTGCAAATCCAACACAACATTAAAAAGAAGAAGAAAAAATAAAAGAAAAACAGTCTTTAAGTATTCAAGCAAGTCATCAAATAACATTTGTTGAGAAAAAAGAAAAAGTTTTTTAAGAACCATGAAATGTATAATAATAACCTTTATCCTAACCCTAGTGCCTACCCACCAATCCCCTGTGATAAAGGAAGAGCAGAAGAACATGAAAAAACATTGTAATTATAGATAATAATAACCTCAAGTTAGAATACAAATTACTCAAAGGAAGCCTAACATAACATAAAGTCCGAGTAATACTACTAAAAATATATACAAAATTAACTAATTTCAAGACGTCCAACATGCTTAATCCCTACTTCTAATACTAATCTAAAGCTCCTATCCTTAAATTGAAATTTATAGTGATTAAATGTATTTCCTCAAGTATTTCAAGAGAAAGAGAAACAAGTAAATAATAAATAAATCACACTCTGCTTAACTAGAACACTCTATCATAAGAAGTAATACAATTAAAACTGAAAGATATGTAAGATAACATATATAAGTATAACAAAACCAACTGGTAACATTATAATATAAGTAAATAAGCATAGCATTACTGAACTAAAGATAATAGTCATGCACTATCTACTGAACCTTCTTTAGTACTTTAGTGATAATTTCATTAATCAACATGACCATTAGTATAATAAAAGCACTAATACCTGTAGAATGAGTATTTAGTTATAGTTCAAATAAAGCAAAAAACAACTACCAAGCAACCATATCTCAAAATGAAAAACAATTCAGTCTGGAGATGCATCTATTAACTAGATAATAATAGTACAGGAACTATTCAAAATGAAATATTATAAGCTGTAAGGTTTTAACACTAGTTAATATACATGAATAAAGTATAATTATATTATTAAATAGTAACTTAAACAGCATCATATATATTGGACTGAATGTACAACAATGTGCATACATATAATTTTAAATCTACTTTTTGAATATTTTACTAATGACTCTGTTAGGTTATATAGCCATACTATTCTTCTAAGCTATAGATGTAACATAGCAAAACAGCATGAAAAGACAAGGCTTTTAAAGTAAACATTTTGAAAATCTAATTAAAACAGAAACAAGCAAGCTAAATGCAGTAAATCTAAGGGCTTAAATATATACATGTAGATTCAGCTAATCATATTAAAGACAGTTATTTCAAACCTTTCAAATAAGTAAAGGCTTTCTTAAACATAAACTACTAATCATAAATATCACATCCAGCCTCTGAGAAGAGAGAGCAGAGAATAGAAAGAACATGAAACTTTCATATGAACAGGTATACTTTGTAACATTTGTCAAATTAAACACTTCAGTATAATATAAAATATTGTATGAAAAAATATTCTGAATAGGAAAATATGCTCATTTCTTTACACATCCTTTAGAATTTTAATATATAAAACTAACCTGTTCATTTGTTTCCAGAAACATTTTCACTCTGCTTTATGAAAGTAGCAGCTTGCTTTGAAGTCATGCAGACACACTAAAAGTCACTTAATATATTATGTGACATGAATCTGTTTAAATTTAAAAAGCAACCTTCATTTATGAAGAGAAAACACTTTAAATAATAGCCAGATCTATTAAAAAGTTAGTGCTATTGAATACTTGTTGAAAACAAGCAGACTTGTGTATTTGAAACTGTCCTTCTTTCCTCACAAATGATGACATCACCATCCATCTCAGAGAGACTGTAGTGTGCATGTTCATGCAGAGCATCAGCTGGAACTCTGAGGGGAAGATTTTCTTGCTAGAATGTTGAGATGGAATGTTTTTCCCTCCAAAAATCATTTAGCTTACACAGAAGGCTGTAACTCCAAAGCTTGTAGTAAAATTAACATATTATCTATTTACACAGCAAGCATATGTGAGAGAAAGAGAAAAAGTAAATACAGGAATTTAAATGCTTCTATTAATCCACACAAATCTAACAAGCATATATCCTGTCACTGCACACTGTCACACCAAATCCATCATGTGTAAATTACATGACAAGTTCTTAAGGTAATATAATTATGTCACACCAGAATTACAAATCATGTAACACAAATACTGTCAGATTAAAGAAAAGAAAAGATCAAACCTTATTGTAATTCTTTAACAGTAGAATATTAAGATACAGTGTCAGGAAGCTTTTAAATGTTTTAAGAAAAATGTCTTTTGCATCTTTAGGATCTGAACATACAAATCTTTTGTCATTAGCTGTGAAAGACAAGGTATTAGGATATGCCATTCGAAATCTAATCCCTCTTTTATCAACTCAGCACAATAGGGGCTAGTTTTTGTCTATTTAATTTGATCTGTGCAGGAAGATCTTGGGAAAATGATAGTTTGTGAGACTTCCATATGAATTGTTTCTTTGTTTTAGCAGTTTCTAGGATCTGGAAAGTGTCTTGAAAGTTTAGTAACTTAGTATAAATTAACCTTGGTGTGGAAGAATCTTGCTTTGTACGCAGTGCTCTGTGTGCTCTCTCTACAATTATAGATTTTGAAGAAGCTTCACAATTTAACAGTGTTTCAAAGATATTTTTAGTCACAGATAACAAGTTTTTATTGTCATAAGATTCAGGTAAACCACGAATAATGATGTTATTTCTTCGACTCCTGGCTTCCAGATCCAATATTTTAGCTTGTAAATCTGAAACAGTTTTATCTCTAGATTTAAAGTCACTTTCCAATAAGTCTGTTTTAACCTCCAAAGCTAAGATTTTATTTTCAATAGTAACAATACTATCATTTATTTGCTTTAAAGATTTACTAAAGTCTGTAAACTGTTCTGAAAAGTTTTGTATAGCACTTTGGATTGGTTTTAATGCTATTTTTAGTTCTTCTAAAAGGAAATTTGAGCCATTTAAATCTTTATTACTTACATTAAAAGTTTCTGTAGGTTGTCTAGATGATTTCAGTCTTTTTGAACCTGAATCTTTTTCAGGAGAGAGCATTGAAGTATATTTGGCCTTTGTAGGCTGAGTCTCCATGGAGTCAGATTTTGTAGCCATGCCCAGAAATGGAATGCAGTTAGCAGGATACCAGGAACCAGGAACAGACTGGAGCAGTAGGTGTCCCAGCAACAGAGAGACCAAGAATGTTCTGAGGTAAAATAAATCCCAGGATAATAATTCCAGAAGAAAAAATAATCCAAATGCGTAGAAAAAGATTTATAAAATCTTTTAGTATAAAAATTTGAGGAAAAAGGTTGATGTAAAGTTGTAAAAAAAAACAAAAGTTAAATAGCTGTGAGGAGCTCAGAGAGTAAGGACTAGACTAGTCGGCGGCCATCTTGGAATCTAGTAAATCGAATCTTAAATTAAACTGAAAGAAATGCTAATAGTGTATCACAGGGTTTAGCTTTGGATCCTAGTCTCCTGCACTTTTTGTTGGAAACATTGTAAGTAAACTGGAGGAAAATGTGCCTTTCAGCGTATGACATGAAATCATGCAGCAGTGTCAGTACAGTAGGAGCTGAACAGGGTGACAAGAAACTTGTGGTCACGTATATATGGAAGCTTAACTCTAACATAGGGGACCATCACTAGTAGGTCTCTGATTGGGTTCATCTTTTTCCCTAAGGCTGGGCACCCTCATTGGTGGATCCGTGACAGGGCTCATCTTTTCCACCAATCACAGTTTAGACAATTTCTGAGAAGCACCCACACTCAGTGGCACATACGTCTAGTAGCAGTGTGAGTTGTGATGTTATCTACTGATAACTTAAGCATACCTAGCTCCTGAGCCCACCAGTTCATGTCTGTCACTTGCACAGTTCTGGTGTCATTCATGTTGCATGTTAGAGAATAGCTCTCATATTCTAGAAGCAAACCTCCAGAGTGTCCCTGTAAGCTACAGTTCAATAGTCAAAGCATGCATCTGTATTGCCCTTATAACCTGGAAAAGAATATGGAGTGAACTTCTGCTGTAACTGTTAGCAGTTCATTCCTGTGGCCTGCACATTTTGAAAGAGAAGCTGGTGGCCTAACCTCACTAACAAGAGAATGCTGACTGAAAGTCCATAATAGGGACTCAGAGACAACAGTCTCAAGTGCAGCCCTGGGTCACAACTGGAGCTCCAGCAAAAGGAGTAAGGAGCAGGCATTAATCTCCTTGCCCTCCTGGAGATAAGTAATTTATTGAAATAGCTTTGCAGACCACCTAGACATTCTTAGCTCATCCTTGATAAGTGAGGATTTGAGCCTGTGATAGTACTCCACACTGGAAAATAATGCAGGACCCAGAAAAATAACATTCCTGGCTGTTACCCTAGCAGTGAGATACATCCTGGGTGTACGCACTGTTCAATCCCACCTTTATCAGCTTGAGCTAAGATACTTTTAGCTTTATTCCAAGTTGCAGTTTCTTGAGACACCTGTCAATGGCTTAGGAGTATTTGAGGTTGAGAGTTGCCTTCCTTGAATCTCCAACCAGGCCCATTAAGTCCACTACTTCAGGTTGGGGGGTTATACTGAGTTGTCTTGTGCCAGGACTTATATTGTAAGGCATAGACATCAAACAGATGACTGATATCTGCTTGGCTCTTGACTTGCATGTGTGAGACCACACCCATAAGTTGTATGGCTTGATATCTGTGTCGGAGTTGGCAAAGACTCCCTTGCCTGCATGCTGTCCATAGCAGGCATACTCCTGGGTACTGGATCCTTGTCTCCCAACTTCTAAAATGCACCTCTTACATGCTTGCCTCTGTACAAGATCATCTGAGAGCCTCACATGCAGAGGACACCTTCCCACTCAGGCTCTTATGAGGAGTCTTGGAACTTAGAAGGCAGTGTGTCTTAGACTGACCGTTACAAAGTGTGCTTTATAGACTGGCTTCTGGCACCAATTCCTTTCCACCAAAAGGCACATGAATACATGCATAAGTAGAAGAAAGGGGAATCCATAGGTTGTCACACTTATGGAGACTGTCACTAATAATGTCATTATTGTAGCCTGAAAGCACCTAGATTCCACTTATTTAACCCTCAAGAAAGTAGTTGCCCTTTACTACTGTCATATTTCTCTCATGGAGCATTTCCACCAACCTTCTGTTATTCCTTGAAGAGTGAGCTATATATTAACCATCTGGGACTAAGAGGACTCCATCTATCTCTCAAATTCCCCTCCTAATTTGATCTGACAGCCAGTCTGCTGTGCAGTATGTAAACAAGTAAGAGGTCATGTGCTCACGGCCACTATGCAGAAGACATTGTATTTCTGGAAATGGGTCATAGAATGAAGCATCACTGTCGCAGCATTTCATATCCTAAGGATATAAACATGCTAGTAAACACTTTGAAGTGTACTTTCTTTGATGAATTCCGGTCTTCACCATCCTTTTCAGTACAGAAAGGCAAAGAGAGGTTGCAGTGGTTGTAGTTTCCATCCTACTGCAAAGGAATGCCATTCCCTGTGAATCCACACTAAATTAGAAATTTCAGAGAAGACATATCAAAACTTATCCTTCTCAACCTGAGTGGCCAAGAAGGGTGTGGTTTTAAGCTGTCAAGAATTAGTCAAGGGGGTTCCTAGAGTTGCAATGGCGGCTATACGTGTCAGTGCCTGGCTCCTGCGTTTGATCCCCTGAACCTGCATGATTTTCTCGCTGAAGTTTCATACTTGTTTGAGGCTTCTAGAAGGGCTTCCACCAGACTGACCTGTTCTACCAAGTTCTCCTTTTGGGGAAGTCATTACCCGGTAGCACACTATTTCATCAGATTACAGGTAGTTTATCTATGTCTATCACTAGTACATGCATGAGGGCTTTTGTTATTACATGATCAAGTTGCTTGTTAGCTATTTCCACCAGTTCTGATCTTGTGGAGGGCAGGATTTGTGGCATATCACTAGCTGATTAGGGTCTTTCTTGAAGGAGTGTTTCATCTCCACCAGCCTTTGAAGAATCAGTCTGTTATGTGGGATCTAAACTTCAAGATTGACTGCCTTACCCATACCCCATTCAAACTTGCTGGTTCAGCACTATTGACTTTTGTTTCATGAAAGTATCCCACATTTTCAGGATTTCAGACCAGCAAACCATCAGGGGTGGGGAACACGATCTTGTCTTTTACAAGTATCAGGTATTAAAATAAGTATTGGGTTTCTGTCAGGACTAATCCACATTTCCTTCGAAAAGTTATTTCTAAGTTGTTTCTGAACCATTCCATTCCTCTCCATGTTTTCTTTGCAGAAGGTAAAACAGCACTGTACCCACTGTATATGTACCATCTGCTTAGGCTTACCTGAAGCTGGTACATGAGCTTTTTTAGTATGAACTGTTGCTTATCTCCTTCACTTCAAAGAACGTAAACATGCAGTTCCAAACAAATCCTTTCCAAGTGGAAAGCCAACTGCATAACCTTTAGTCATCATGTGATAAACTACCCATTGGGAAGTTATGCTGTCAGGGTCTACTCCACTCGAGGTATGCCTGCTTCCAGTGTATGCATCAAAAGTACCTCTACTGTAGATATCTGCAGTATGGCCATTTGGGTCTCTGGTGCATACCTTAAGCAGACATTACTGCTTCAACAGGAATCAGGCTTCTTCTGGTGGCAGTATTCTTTAGGATTCAATGTTCTGAACCTTATTATGTCGGCTTTTGTACAGCTGTTTCCATCTTAGTGAATTTATTGCTCGGGATCAACACATTCACTGAACCCATCAAGTAGGGTCAGCAATGTTAGCTGTAGCAAATACATTCTTACCATATCAGTTTGTCTGTGAAGGAAATACACTCAATGAGTCTTAAATACCCTTCCACTGTCTCCCTGTGTTTGCACGGCCAATCCATCCAGAACTGGCTGTTGGGAGTTTCCTGTGAGTTGAGGAAATACATACTTGTGTATTACTTGTTAGTTGTGTACATAGTCAAGTTTTCATTATTTCTGTATTTACAAGAGAATGTGCTCAGTGTTGACTGAGCAAGAACTGGTAAGCTGAGGATCTAGCCTGCCTTAAGTAATCAGCAAATGATAAAATCATACGTACTTGTGAGAGGTGTTGTGGCCTTAAGCATAGGAATTTCTGAGAAAAGGCAATGCATTGTGACTGGTGACATGTTTGAACCCGGTAAATGACCCAGCAGAGGATTCCCTCATTGCTGAATTGTTACATTAAGAGCATGTCTGTAAACTCTAATGGAAATACGTACACGAAAGTTGGTGACAAAATTATTTGTTTAAAATACTTTTATTTTTAATGAGTTAATTTAATTGCAAAATGTTATCATGTTTGCAAATTAATTCTAAAGTAAATATCATAGACTTTTGATCATATTTATGTATTTAATAATGATTCAAATCATTTAATACAAAATGCAAATAAAACAAGAAAATAAAAAACTTATTTAAAATATTGCAAATGTAAATTATGGCTAATCCATATGAAAATAGAGGTCATCTTAATGTTTGCCTTTACTGTTCAAATAATTTGAATATTATCAGTGTCAGTTTCATATTTTTTCCAACAACATATCAGATTTTGTCCAATATTTGTAATTCAGGTTTCTAATGTGGCTGCAAACTAACAGCTTAATTTCAGCACAACCAGAGTGAAAACAGAAAATTCAGAAAATAGAGCCAATTAATTTGTCTAATTGGGTACATTTCAGTTACTGGCTAGTAAGTGCACTGTCTGGATGCCAGCAAAAAAGAAATTTAGAGAACCTGAAAGAAAATCAACCACAAAAGGTGAGGAGAAACACTGGCTGGGAAGAATCCTCCCTTTCAACAAAAAAACAGTTCAAGCTCCAGCTTTGGTGCAAGACCTGGCTTTCAGTAATCTAGAGGAAAAAATAAGTCAGATGTGCTCAGATGTTATTAAAATAAACAAAACACTGAAGGAGTATGTCACCTCAAATAACAAAAAATGGAAGAAGCTTTAAACAGATATTCAGACGAAACAAACTGATAAAACTGCAAAAAATCAGAAGTCGAAATGAAGAAAAGGCTGGTTGAGTATGAGACTGTTAAAGAAATGTTTCAAAAAATGGTGGAACTAGAGGATAGAGAACATAGGGAAACCTTGATATTTTCTGCTATACCAAAGAAACTGGAAGGAACAGACTGTAGTAATTTTGTGAAAGCACAAATAAGCAACTAGACGGTTATTCAGCTATTTTTGTGTGTTATATGGATACTAAAGTAAATATGAGCCATTTTTGCCCGTTCTTCTTTCTTTCTTCTTGTTTAGTGTTAAGAAATGTAGGCAATGCAATGTAAAAAGAGAAGAATGCCTGGTCAAAAGCATGTTCAAGATAATAGGCTGCAACCTTAGGTTGTTGAAGTCAGACTCAGGTTGAAAAAGTACACAGAGCTTGATATAAGTAAAACTGATAAACGTTTTCTTACTTCTGCATAGGGGAATGACTGGATTATGTCCTTTGGCTTCATCTAACAAGTTTTAAGTAGAAGCAAGTAAATAAAAGCACATTGAATGTAATGAAAAGTTTTCCGGGGTCTATATTAGAACATCGAAGTTTTGGAACTTGAATGCTCTAATATCGACACCTAATAAGCGAAAGCTGAAAATAGCGAAGTTTTATATAACCAAATTCTTTCCTAGGGAAAGAATTTGGTTGTCCATTCCTGTCGCTTCACTATTTTCAGCTCTGTGGTGGAAAGTTACGGTTGGGTTCAGGTAAGTGTGCGATTCTATGGACATGAGGGGTAGGGTGGGATAGGTGAATCAGGGTTAGGGTGCGGGTCAGGTAAGTGTGCGAATGTGTGGAAGTGAGGGTTAGGGTAGTATAGGTGAGTTAGGGTTAGGGCGTGGGTGAGGTGTGTGTGCGATAGTGACAGACATTAGGGTTTGGGTTAAGGTAAGTGGGTAGATAGTGGTGTATGTACAGTTTAGTGTAAGTTTAGATGTAAGATTTTAGGTATATGTGTGTGGACTACTGTTTGTTTGGTGTGTTTGTGTTGTGTGTATGTGTTTTGGAACAGCAATTTTTTTCCCTAGGAAAAAATTTGATGTTCTAAATTTTCGGTCTTATCGGTTTTCGGTTACTAGGTGTCGATATTAGAACATTTGAAGTTCTGAAACTTCGATGTTCTAATATAGACCCAGTTTTCCTTTAGCAAACAAATGTTCACAGGGCAACAAGTGAAGCATATAGCCGAAGACAACTGTTTATGTGATTCTCATGTTCCTATAGAGACAATTTGATAAGGGGGTGATAAAAACAGAATGCCTTTTTTTCAATGGCTAAAAGATCATGTTTTCTGAAAACATTCAGATTATTTTCTACATTTGGTAGAGTAAAGATAAGACAAAACAGACAGCACTTAAAGTAGAAGCACAGACTGTACTATGTGTCTTAGCATTGATAACATTCATTATAGGTTAATTAAAGCCTGTGAATATAGCTCTCAATCTGGAAAAAATGTTGCTATTCCATGTAACACCAAAGCTGAAAGTAGACTTTTTTTAAAAAAAAAGCTGGTTATAAATAATAGGAGGGAATAGTAACTTCTTAACATACTGGCAACATTTTCCATATTATCTTTGAATGTGAATGGTCTCAAAGATATATATATATATATATATATATATATATATATATATATATATATATATATATATATATATATATATATAAAATAAAGCGTAGTAATCTATATTAAAAAAAATGCAGAGTGCAAATAGTTATGCTACAGGAGACATGTTTGAAAAAAAACTGAGCATTTGAATTTGGTAAAGAAAAGATTTCAGGATGGTTAGTCAGTAGAATGTCTGGGACAAAGAAAAAGGGGAGTACTTATATTAATTGCTAGAAGAACTCCTGTAACAATAGTAGTAGGAAAAAAGATACTAATGGCAGAGTTATAGTAGCAAGGGGCTACTGGCAAGGGAGGAAGATTATGCTGACATGTATTTATATTCCACGTAAAACTGCTACCATGGAGCTTAAGAAAATTCTGGGGGAAGTAATCAGCTTTCAGCAGGGACTATTACTTATAAGTGGGGATTGGAATTTTATTTTCAGTAGTGAGGATGTATCTCTGGGGCCTAGAATGGAAAATATAACAAAAGAGTGTAGATTTTTGAAGAAATTTATGAAAATATTTGGTATGGAAGATGTGAATTTAGTAACAGGCACTTGCAGAGAATTTCCATTTTATTCCCCAAGGTACAAAACTGGAGTAGACTAGACAGAAATTATATCTTACAGGAAAGTGCGTTTAATTGAAAGTTTTGATATGCATCCAATAACTATTTCAGATCACAGGCCAATAATAACAAATAAAAATGCAGGGCATGAATTAAAAATGAGAACTGTCACTAATAATACATATAACTAGGGAGTGGGACAAAATGAAAGTGGAGTTTAAAAACTAGGGTAGAAATGAAAGAGATATGGTTAAGAAGTAACAAGAATTATTCTGTGGGGCTGAAGAAGGTTAAAGTATTGTACAATAGGGGTAATCTCACAGAACAAGAAGAGGCGCAACTGCAGAGTGCTAAAGATAAAATAAGGGACTATACCTGGATAATACGCAGGAGATTAGAAAGATTGCTGTTAAGCAACTGTTTTTTTATAGTAATTCCAGAGCACAAATGTTTTTAGCACAATGGCTCGGGCAGCAGAAAGTAGAATGGGTTGTTGTCAAGCTTAGGGAGCCTATAAAATGAAACTAACCAGAAATCCTGCAGCGCTATTAGAAATATTTCATAAATTTTATGAAAATTTATATAAAGTAGAAAAATTTGGAAATAAAGAAAAAGTGCAAATAGAAACGTTTATGGAAGAATTAAATATGCTAAAGTTAGATGTAGATGAGACTTAATTATTAACCATTAGGATAGATGGACAAGAGATAAAAATGGTGATGTATAACCAATCTACAGGAAAGTTTCCAGGAATAGATAGTATTCCTGTGGAAGTTTGGAAGCTAGGAGGATGAAAGTGATAAAGTTCTGGAAGGTTTTATTTAACAGTACTTTAAAAGGAAGAGATGTACCAACATCCTGGAAGAAAGCTGTGGAGGTTGTCATACCTAAATATAGTAAATACCCATCAGATCCAGCCTCATATTAGCCCATTTTGATTCTAAACCACAATTGTAAAGTCTTTATGTCTATAATGGTTAACATAATGGAAAAATGTGATGCCAAAATTGATAGGCATGGATCAGTGTGGTTTGTGAAGGGCAGGCAAACATTTGACAACATTAATGGAGCAAAGATGATCCAGAGAGAAGCAGAATTAAAAAAAATACCACTGTTGCTGGTGTGTCTTGATGCAGAGAAAGCATTTGACAGAGAAATATGGGGTTTTGTGAGTAGGGGAAAGGAATCATTAGAATTCCCTAACAAAAAATAAGGTTAATTAGGAGGATATATGAGGGATCAGAGATGAAAATTAAAGTGTGTGGGATTCTCTCTAAGTTCTGTTTGAACAGGGGAGGCAGGCAGGGGTGACCTATTTCTCCTTTATTTATGTTATATTCAGATCCACTGACAAATAAAATAAGAGACTCAGAAACTCAAGGGTGTAATTGCCATGGTAATCAAGAAAAGTTGGCTTTATTTGCAGATGATATTATTTTGTACTTGATAAAAGCCAGAAAAGGACATGTCAGTGTTGTGGAATATTCTAACACACTTTCAAGTCTTTTCAGGATACAAAATTAATGACTATAAAACAAAGGCAATAGGTGTAAACTGTGTACCCATACATGAATTGGTTTAGCAATACCCATATTTATGGGGACATTATAAAATGAAGTACTTAGGAGTATGGGTTAATAAGGAGTCTGTTATAGCAGCTAAGGATACATGGGAAGAGACTAAAAAGATAATACAAAAACCTGAGAAAATGGAAGCTCCGTTTTATGGATATGGGTAGCAAGGTAAAAGTAGTGAACATGTTTTTAGTCCCTTTAATTTTATACACATTTCAGGTATATTTTTTGTCAACCAGATGAGAAGCTGTAGATAGCAATTAATAAAAACTTGAAGGATTTTATTTTGGAGGGGAAGAGGGCAAGAGTCAGGTGGGATAAATTGATCCTTCAGTAGAACAAGGTGGTTTTGTTTTACCTGATTTGAATGGGTATTTCAGAGCTACACAACTCCTACACATAGCACAAGCAAAAAGCGATACTTCAGAGGGATGATGATAAAACTGGGAAAGCTCAAGAAATAAGGAGAGACAGGTGTTCTGGATACAGGCCCTTCATCAGAATGACAGTAACCACACAAATAGTATATTCATAAAGAAGCAGAACGTGCTCTAAGAACTAAGCCAACATGGGAAATGGAGAAAGGAGATTCTGCCAGTTGGCATGAATGCAACTAGGGGTACAAAGAATAAACAAGAGGGGGCTGGAATTTACTGGAGAAAACTGGCAAATAATCTAGGTATTGGGAGAAAATAATTCGAAAGGGCAAGGTAATAGAGTGGGAAATGGGTAAGAATACATTTGGACTGCAAGCTAAAAATTGCCTTCCCTATCACAGAACAGAGTACAGGCAAAGAGAAAGGAATAGGTGTATCCTAAATGAAAGACCAGCACTGGTAGAGTTTTTAGTAGAATCTAGAAAAGTAGCTGCTGTTAGAAAAAGGTAATTAGTAGTGCATATAAAATATTGCATGATAACTATGGGAATCAATCAGAGGAGGTTAGAAAGGATTGAGGCAAGAGACTGGATAAGCAATTCACAAAGAAACAATGGTAGGATATCTGCATGTGTCCATAATATGTGAAAAGTCTAGAAGATTTAGGATTTTTACTTGGAAGCGTTTGCATAAGTATTTTTATATCCCAAGCAGACTCCAAATAATTTTTCTTCTGGTACAATGTAAGCATTGGAGGTGTGATGGGGAAGGAGGAGGTAGTTGGGAGAACATTTTGGGGAGTGTAACGAGTTGGAAGACTTTAAAAATTCCTTGCAGATTACTCTGTCAGAAATACTGAGTGACAATGACTGGATAGATTATAAGTGATGTATAATATTTGCAACTGAAAATATATCAATATGGTTTGTTTTCATTTATATAAATGCATGATTGCCTATGTCATAAGTGATAATTCAATAAAGATGTTTCTTGTTAAAAATATTTGTAATTCACAATATCACCATTGCATCTTAATTTCAGTGAACAACTTTCTTTCTGTTGGAATACATGCAAACATGTTAAAGAAGTCAGTAAAAATTGTAGAGAGAGGCTTCTTTCAATTCCTTGTTGTACATTTTCTTGGTATGTCAATAATGCACCAAAAGAGAGGTACTTGCTCATTTTAATATGAGATGTAATTGGAGCATTAAGTAATATTTATATGTTTTAACATAAAATCTAACCTGTGGCAATGGCGTAGAAGGAAGGTCGAAGAAGAAGGATAAAGCCCTGTCTATGGTCAAGGTGACCTGAGTTTGAATAGCTTCTTGGGTGACTGATGGCATAGGCAGGGAGGATGAGCAAGTCTGTTCTGGCAGGGTGCACGCTGCTGTACGGGGGTATGGCTAAGTCTCATGTGGAGGCACGGGCAGTACATTCACACAGCACTTTGAATGCCATTCCCTAGGATGGTATGGGTAGGTGGTGAGCAGAGTCTGAGGCAAAAAGGTGACCTAGCATGATGCTGCTGCAAGAAGCTTCTATTTCCTCATCTGCCACCAGCATGTACTGGAGTTAGTCCGAGGGTTGCTGTTTGGGTTTGGTAATTTGGATGAATGGGGAAAATCTGAGGAAGAAGTTGGTGGTCCGCTCCAGGGAGCTAAAAATGCTGCAAAAACATCTTTAACATAAGTTTGTGTGACCAAAGAGCTTGCAGAAAATCTTGAATGTGAATCATTAATTTTTAATTAATCAGATTTAAATTATTTGTTTACAGTCTGCTTTAGGATTTTTATGATATCGCCAACAGATAATTCTGTGAGTGTTGAGCACTTCAGCTAATGCATATGAAGTATAAAAGGCCCTGTGAATAAATTTCCGTATAAAAATCTTTCAGAAGAGAATAGTGGTAGATCTGCTGTGAGATTTCACACCTTTTTGATATCATTTAAACTATGGTAGATTGATTTATTGATATGATTCCAGTACAAGTCTGGATTACGAGTTTTGAATTACACAACACTGTACATACATTTGACAGATAGAATGCGCAGTTTAGTTTATTATTTGACATAGGAAAATCAACTTAATCTGAATTAGGAATATATTGCACTTATTTTCTTAGTAAATTTGAATGATAAATGTCTCGATGTAAACTGTATGTATGATATCAAGTAGTTTATGTAGTATGCAGAGGTATTTTAAATTTGGAAAAGGAGTTTCATCAGTGGCAGTTTTTTTATGTTAGTGAACTAAAAGTATTTTTATTAATTGTAATATATCCACGATTTATACTGTAACAAGCAAAAGGCTGGGTATAAGCAATATAACATTGTGATCTTGGGCTGCTTGGGGAAGATGTAAAACTGTACTGGACATATATGTATAATAAAATGAAATATAATAGTTTCCTCTGTTATACAGGTGGAGATCTAGATTAATTTTCTTAATTGATGCTGCAGACAATGTAATTTCCTTTTTCTAAGCAAACAAGCTAGAAAATAGAAAGCATGGACATCGTTAGCAATATTTAAAAATAATTATTTCTTGTATCAGTAAATCTATTAGCTGTTGTTTTTCCAACATCAAGTGACAGCTGTGGAAATAGTGACTCTGCAGTTATAGGCATTTAATCAGGAAATGACTGAAAAATCAGCTCTGGGACATTTATATAAGGAACATCATAATCAGTATTTAAAAGGGAATAGGCAAGCAGTTCAATTAAAATAAATTGCTGTAATTAAATCAAAAGGTGCTTCAATAAAGTATTAGTTTAAGAGTGTGCACACTTATGCAACCAGCTTATTGTATGTTTTTTATATTTGTCCCCTAACACATTTGATTGTTTTTCAATTGAATTGTATAGGTTATAGGTCACATTAAAGGTGGGAAAAGTTTTGAAATGATTTATTGTGGACTCATTTTTATATCACATAAACCTGACATTTTAACAGGGGTGTACCTATGAACTATGTACCCAAACATGAATTCGGTTCAGCAAAACTCATATCTGTAGGAACATGATAAGTTGAAGTATTTACGTGTACGTATTTAAAATGATTCTATTATGGCATTTAATGATATGTGGGAAGAGACAAAAAGATCATACAAAAACTGAAAAGTTGGATGCTCTCAACTATGGATATGAACAGAAAGAAGCAAACAGTGAAAATGTTTCTAGTCCATCTAATTTTATATACAGACCAGACATATTTTTATCAACCAGAAGAAAGATTCTGGACCTTTATTAATAAAGAGTTGAGGAATTTATATGGGAGGGGAAAAAGGCAAGAGTTAAGTAGGATACGTTGGTTTTCCCTGTAGAACAAAGTAGCTTAGGATTACCTGATGTGAAGGGATACTTTAGAGCTGTGCAGTTCAGGCTTGTGTACATAAAAGAAGCTGAAGGATAAAATAAAAACTGAGGTTATGGAGTACCTGCAAAGGGAAGGATTCAGTGCAGAAAATTGAATGCAGAAAGCACCACAACAGGATAGAGCAATGGATATCCAAATTAAGGGGAAACCAGTGGAACAGGAAGCAATTGATCATGTGCCATATAAAGATATATTGGAGCCTTCCACAGGAACCAGTATAAATGTTCACTTAAAACTAGAAAGCAAGGGAAGGAACATGAAACTGTGAAAATTCTGATGCAGCCAATGTTGAGGAGTGATAGGCCAGTGAGTTCCCATATGACAGAGGAACGGATGCCACAGGATGAAATTGGGGAGAAGGTGCCACAGGAAGATGCTATAGAACTCACTATAGAATGCCCACAGGAAGTGGAAAAAAAGGATGTGCCCTCAGTCTGGAAGAAAATGAACTAAGGGAAGACTTGCTTGATTTAATGGACATAGATATATTAAGATCAATGAAAGAAATAGCCTGCAGAAGGTCAATAAAAACCTCAAAAGTCAGAAGTCTGATAAAACAAATTAATGCAGTAATTAGGACTGTCCAAAGAGATCCATGCAATATAGCAGAAATAAACAGGGTGTATTACTGTGCAGCTAAATTAATAACTGATACAGTTCTACCAAAAGAACACAGGATAGCAAGGGAAAGGAAGGGGAGAAATTGAATACCATCATGGAAGTATCAAATAGAGAAAACTATAAAGCAATTAAGACAAGAAGTGTTACTGTCAGAAGATTATATAAGAGGGAATAGATCAACAAAAATAGTAAGAAAGGTGTGATAAAAGCAATGCGCAGTATTAGAACAGACCAGGATCTGTCATGCACTGTTGCAAATAACAAACTAAAATTTTCAGCACAGGCAGAAAAACTTAGAAGATACACAGATAAATATAAAGGAAAAGTATAAAATAAGCAATTTATTGATGACCCAAAAAAGCTTTATAGAGAATTGTGAAACAGGGTAAAAGGAATTGAAAGACTGCCAAAAAAAAAGAAGAAATAGATATATCTTGGAGAAGTATTTATGAAGATCTGTGGAACATAACAAAGCTACTAAATGGATAGAATAAGTAAAAGAAAGAATAAGAAGCTTAAAGGTGCAGGATGTGAACCTGCAAACTATCCTAAAAATTATGGCCCAATAACTTGCCTTCCGATGACATATAAACTTTACATGGGAATTGGTGCTGACAGAGTTTATGGTCATTTAGAAGAAAACTCAGTTATGACAGTAGAAAATAAGGGCAATAAAAGAAAGTCATATGGAACAAATGATCGTTTTTTGTTAAATAAAGTCATACTGGAGAACTGTAAAAAGGGAAGAATTTAAGTATGGCAGAGATTAAGTATAAAAAGCATTTGATAGTATCCACATTCACGGATAAAAGAGTGCTTAAAAATGTATAGATACACCCTACACTGATCGACCACATTACAGTGACCATGAAACAGTGGCAGACCACTTTGCAGTTAAGCCATGATAAAGAACAGATTATTATACCAGAGATAAAAATTCAAAGGGGGATATTCCAAGGTGACTCTTTGTCACTGCTGCTATTCTGTCTTGCCCTTAATCCATTAAGCTGTTTACTTAACACCTTAGGCCATGGCTACAATTTGGCTCCTAGAAAACAAAAAAGTGTAAAAACTTCTCATCTTGTCTTTGTTGATGATTTAAAACTGTATAGTTCATCAGATGAGGAACTGAAAGCACAGCTGCAGGTTTTTAAAACTTTTTCAGATGATATAAGAATGTCATTTGGTATTGATAAGTGTGCAAAAGCAACCTTTAAAACAGAAAAACTGCAGCACCAAGAAAACATCAGTTTGGTACAAGAATGTGATATAGAAGAAGTTGAGCAAGAGGGAGTGTAGAAATATTTAGGAATTGATGAAGGATCAATAATAAAATATGAGCAAATGCAAATAAAACTTAGTAAGGAATAGTTTAGAAGCCTTAAATTAATTCTGAAAACAGTGTTGACATCTAGGAACAAAATCCAAGCGGTAAACCAATTTGCTTTTCCTGTCTTAACTTACAGTTTTGGAGTGACTGACTGGCCCCAAAACATGTTGGAGAGATTAGATAAGAAAAGAAGAAGGATGCTTTCCGCTTACCAAATGATTTATAAAAATCAGTGTATACCAAGATTATATATTCCCCTTCAGAAGGAGGGATGGGCCTCCTTGAAATTGATTACATATATAGATCTGTAATTGTGAGACTCCACACATATCTGCTGACCTCACAAGACCCAAATGTAGTAAAAATATTGAAACATGAGGAGATTAAATCTAAGATGGCTTCTCTGCTTAATTTAGCAGAAGTATATCGACATCAAGTATGAATGGAAATCAAACCAGAAGTAGATAAAAACAGGCTGCAACTGAATGTGCCAAAAAACAAAAGAAAGAATATAAGGTGAAGGACCAGATGAGAAGGCAAGAAATGTGGAAAAAGCATAAATATAGAAAACTTCTGGAAGAACCTCATGTTGATCAGGAATGAATGCAGGACTGGTTAAGGAGAGGCAAATTTAGACCAAGAGATGAAAGGTTAATATTGGCAGCCCAAGATAATGGGCTACATACACCCTGGTTTACAAAGTCCATTGAACATGTGGGAGAAGCAGACAAATGTAGGTTTTGTAAACCCAAACTGAAAACAGTTGCACACCTTGTTACTGGTTGTGACATGCTAATGGCAGAAGGACTGTATACTAAAAGGCATAATAATGTGGCAAGACTGTTGCACCAGGGATTGTGCAAACATTACAGTATTTAAGTAGCTGAAAAACACTGGAAACATGAGCCACAAAGCATCATAGAAAATGATGAAGTTTATATCACATGGGATCGCCCATTACCAACAGTTCAAAAGATGGATGCTAGAAAACTGGATGTAATGGTCCATGAAAAGAAGACAAAAGTAGCATTGATCATTAAAATCGCTACACCCAGTGACTACAGTGTTTTGCACACAGAGAGACACAAAGTCATAAAAATCTCAGGATCTGCAGGCAGAAACAAGAGCAATCTGGAAGAAAGATACTCAGACAGTTCCAATACTAGTAGGAGCAATGGGCCTTATAAAAGAGAATCTACAGTTGTATTTGGATATGTTACCAATCCATGTAACCCCATACAAGTTGCAGGAGGAGTCATTACTGCGCACATTGCGGGTGCTGCAAAGAACACTTTTTGGCTGACATCAAAGATTCAAACAATACTAACTTCATAAACTTTAATCATACTTTAGTATTAGAAACCCAAAAGATATGGAGAAATAAAAAGTGAGGAATATTATATTTGTAAAGTAGCAGAAAGTATTCTAAGAATTAATACAAATGGGAATGGAGAAAAGAGTATGGATATAAAAATAGGCAATAAGTGGCTGAAGTTTCTTGGAGAAAATTAGCAAAGGAATTAGTAATGGGAGCAAATAACTATGGAGGGGAAAAGTAACAGAGTGGGAGGAAGCCAAATGGAAGTTTGAACTGCAGGTTAGAAATTGCCTTCCCTTCCCTGCCGGACATTGATAACAAAGTACAGGCGAGGAGAAAGGGATAGGACAATGCTAAGTGAAATACCAACTGTGGTTGAGGTTTTAGTTGAAATTAGAATAGAATATGCCATTTAAAAAGGGATAATTAGGACAGGATATAAAATATTGCATGATAACTAAAAAAAAAATCAGTCGGGAAATTTTAGAAAATATTGGGTAGAGAGATTGGAAAGGCAATTTACTAAGGAACAGACATATGTATGGCCCCAAGTATGCAACAAAGTCCAGAAGGTTTAGGATTTTTGCAAAGAAGTGTTCACATAGGTATTTTTATACCCAACTGTAAAACAAGGAAAAACCACTGAAACCAATACCAAAAACCAAAAAAAAGCGGTTAGGGCACACAGTGCACTTCATCTTCCAGAAATGTCTGTGCTGCAGGAAATTAATTCGACAGGTTCTACCAAATGATGGGCAGGTTCTGCAGCCCAGCCTGTCTTGTCACTCAGAATTCCTTTTTCACCTGTGACTTGGCTGCTTAGTTCTTATTTTTCTAAATATTCCTACTAAATGTATCATAAAATAAAAAATACAAGGGATGGAAGAGCAGGGGAAATGGAAGGTAAAAGGAGCCCCATACTTTGTCAATACCTGTATTAAAATTAATCTAAATTAGTATTACCCTTTTGACAATCCAACATTACAACAGTATAATCGTGTAGTTGAAAACAATATAGTAAGCAAAAAATCATTCAGACATAAGCCATTTGCGTATGCCTACAGTTAAGCTAATTAAGAAATGATGGAACTTTCAGGTGAGAGGCAAAATGAAAACGTACTAAGTAAGCTTGCATATTTCGTACTATAGATGATATGTTTTGGTTCGTAACATAAGTAAGTAGTAGGCAAGAAGGGATATTGAGGGTAGAGCCCTCAGTTGATCTTTTAAAAGAAGTCCAATCATGTACTCCACATATAAGCTACCTTAGGAAGCGTGAGCAGTTGTTATGTCTCATTAGATATTTATTGAATTTGTGGAGAAACATTAGGCAGTCACTGTTCATTATGCTAGCTAGTGGGAGATAAAAGAGCATGTACCAGAACTGTATTTGTTTTTTTCCAGTGCTTAGATTTGCCCTTCTTGTCTGTATAACATATTATGACATGCCTTGGTTAGTCCAGCTTGGCTGTGTTTTTCTGGTTCCTTAGAAGCAGCTGTAGGGTTGAAGTCAAGGTCATCACAGTACGAGTAGACACTTTTCTTATATCATAGCCACTAATGAGCCTTTTACTGTCTCTCTTTCAGATTTCTGCCTTGGAAAATATGATTGCTGGTGGAGATGCAGGCGGGAGCAGGAATGCTTGTTTTGCCCTCAGTTGTCTGGCAGCGGATAGGCATGGCCACAGGCATGTTATGCAGAGTGCTGTGCTGCCAACGCTACTGAATACCCTCTGCCACTTGCTACAGGCCGAAGACGCTGAATCCATCTGGTTTGCTGCAATGTGCGTAACTTTTCTGTTACACTGTTATTTAGATAACAAATATTTATATGCAGTGGGTTAAATTGTCTTGTCAGCAAGGAACAGCTTATGCCTCAAGATGGTTTCTGCTGTTTTGAAGTGAAAGTTGCACAACTGTGCTTGGAATGTGGATCACATAAGATTATGTACACATAATGAGACAAAAGCATTGGACAGCAGTTAGTGTAATGGCACAGATGCTGGTTTTCACAAGAACAGCTCTCCTTCCCTGGGCCATGTATAAGTCCCTGACTGTGTCTTTGGCCTCTCCTATTGTATATACTAGGAGTACAGCAATGAGAAGCTGACACAGTTGGGAGGAATATTCACCGAAGGCAGGGATGTTTTATGATATGGATAACATGACAGCATGTTAGTCTGTGTCACAAATAAAACAGAGATAAGCATGAAGGATTTGTCATGTTTGAACAGTGAATGTTTCAAATACACTATTGTCCTGTGATCTTAAGTTGTGGCAACCTTCCCTCCTGAGTTGTAGAGACTGGAGTTGAGTGCCTCCTTAGTGTCCAGTGAGCTGCAGTCATCAACTGGTCAAGGGATGACAAACCAGGGTCACTCCTAGTACTTACATTAAGAGGGTGATAGACTAAGAGATACAAAAAAGGCTAGCAACATAGACTTCTTAGACACTGCAAGACAGATAATGTTAACTATAATGATATTTTCTGTGACTGACAGCACTGATTGCCACTATTCTGAGATAATTTGACAGCAGTCACTTATTTTATCAGATGTCGAGGATGAATGCAGTAATCGCAGACTGGCTCTCACACTTGTAGGCTGAGTGTGAGAGAGGCAGACTGAGTCTGAGGCCTACAGGACAGGCATGAGAGAAGCAGACTGAGTTTAATGCCTGTAGAATGAGTGGTGTGGAAGGAGTAGCCTGAGAACAGCATGTCTGAGATTTGTAGGGTGAACCTTAGGCTACAATCTGAGATGAATGTTAGAGCCGCCATCTTTTTGTGAAGCTTGTTGCATAAGCATAGGACTTGCAGACTGATAAACTGTCAATTAGTGTAAAAGACTAAGGCTATGAGCTATTAACTGGCTGCTCCCTGTAGTTCAACGTTTAATTCCCTCAGCCTTTATTTGCCTGTCATGTGACTCTAAGCATTTTTTTTTTAAACAGATGGTGCTCTGAGGTAATTGGAAAAATTGGACTAGGCTCCTCAGTGGTTTTTCGAGATGCAGGTCTAGTAACTCCCTAAGAAACTATGAGTGCGAGCCCTGTAGGATGAGCATTAGGTTTGCTGGATGAGTTTGAGACCTGCAGGATGGGCATTAGGCTTGCAAGATGAGTGTGAGAGTGGAAAGCAGAATATAAGCCTTGTAAAATGAACTTTTGCCATGCAGGATGAGTGTGAGAGCAGTAGGCTGAGTGTCAGGATGTAGAATAAGCAGTATGCTTGTAAGATGAATGTGAGAGAGTAGGCTGAGTTCATGCCTATAGGGTCAGCATTAGGCTTGCAGAATGAGTGCAAGTGAATCAGTCTGAGGGAAGGTCTATGACAAAGATTTGAGACTTTCAGGAAAGCGTGCCTTATTCCGAAGGATTCTACGCATGTACAATCTAACATAAAGGACTGGATTCTAGACAGTTCATGAAAAGTATTGCTGCATTCTTCTAGATTTCTGAAGGTGCATCAGACTGTGATACAATTTGTACAAACGGTATTTTCTAATGTAATTATACTTTAAGAGCAGAATTAACTAAGTAGTGCAATTTGCAGAGTTTAGAAACTGAAGGTATTAAGCATTTCTGATAACCACTCAACAACCTCCAGTTATCATGTTCCAGCAGTATACCACAATGTTAAAGACTGAAGTGTGTTCACAAGGTAAACTTTAGGACTGCATCAGGGACTGCAGAATGGACTTGGTCTGGAAAATGTAATCAAATATATGTGACTAAACTTCAGAGAATGCATGACTGAGAATAGAGTGGAAAGTGGATACAGTCAGTTTCACTGAAGAAACAAAGTAGTGTTGGCCAAAAGTTACTGTTGGAGAGGAGATATTGGTAGCAAAGGGGTGCAGTTTGTAAAACCTTTCCAAAAGGCCTTTATCCTTGAATTGTTTTAGCTACATATTTTCTCCTCCATCAGAGATGAGCTTCAGTGTCTCATGGAACAGGATATTGCTTGTGTTGCCTCTGTTCAACCTGTTTTGATAATCACCAGAAATAAATAGTGAAAGGCCATGTACAATACAGACTAATTGAAATCTTAAATGAAAATAAGGTGTTTCAGCATATCCATAGGTTTTGTGCCAATTAATTGTCCCATATTCATTCCTGACAACAGACAGAAGCCAGGCAAGAGTGCAGGGAAAAGTGATAATACAATTTGCCCTCATCCTGGAAGACAGAAATCTGCTTATTGTTTTATATACTATCTACATTTTATTGCAAGGCTCTGATGGCAGAAAAAAAGATAAGTTGTCAATGTCCTGATTGTGTAGCTATTTTTTCAGGTGTTCCTCCTAGACCCATTCTCTTAATCTACCACCCATGTCCTTGTTGAAAACAGAAGGTCAGTTGTTTCATTTAAATTGTAACACAGTCCTAAGGATCCCCAAGAGCCTTCTTAGTCAGTGGGCACTGGTAATATGGTGGCACTAGAAGAACCCCAGCCAAAGGACTGATATCTATTATAGGTTCATAGGTTGGTACTAGGCTATCGGCCCTAGGGCCTATACAAGCCTAGCCATAACAATTCTATGGCTATTTCTTTCCACAGTTTTTACTTCCTGGACCCCTGTCTAGCAGGGCGACTGATGTGATCCCCGGGGTGAATTTCCTATCTCCCATCCAATCATCAAGGTTCCTTTTGAATTAAATTACCTAACTCTGACTACACCCCCAAGGATGCCATCATATCAGATGACCATTGCATGTCACATTGGACTGAATGCTCTACTGATGTATCAGAAGGCGATGAAATCTCTCTGCCACTGAAAAGATGTCTCTTGATTAAAAATGGTGAGGACATGTTAATTCTGCTAATTATCGATAAACACGAGCGTGTATTAGAGAATAGGGGAAACCCATACTTAACAGCCTCAGGTCGAATGCCAGGCAAACATCTGAAATCTGAACAGTGGAAACTTCAAGCCATGTATACATCCTCTCCACCTACCTATCCTAGGCTTAGGACTATTGACATAGTTTTTTTGAGTTTTCTTTAAACATGGAAACCTGAGCACAGCAGATCATCAACTTCATAGGAACACCCCCCAAAAGGAGTAGGGACTTCCTGCCCATACTGGAAAGAGAAGGATCAAATTCTTACCCTTCTGAGGTGGATGACGATGATCTTGACTACAGGTCACAAGTATCCATACCCCTGGGCTATGATACAAATAGTGAGGAGTCTTTAGCTCCTGATTCCTCACTAGATGACCTCACCCTTGGTGACATCCTGTCACTGATGAAAAGTGATTCAAATGGCAGTTTGATGCACAGAAAAGAGCTTTGGATCAGTTAGGCTATGGTTCCCCCAATCTGGTAACATTGTCAGTGGTGCAACGTTCTTACTGAATGCTTTTCTGTCCAGTACTCAGGATCCTGATTCTCAATCACCAACCTAAGGATACTAGATAGATTTTACAGGGTACAAGTGCCAATACTCCTTTCTGTACAAAAATATGGTGGCAGATCCTGATACCTTTCCCCTGGAGACTACTAGAGGAACAAAACTACGTCAAGGAAAGAACAGCCTAACCAATGACAAGGAAAGTAGGCTCTTGGATCAGTATAGCAAACAGCTATATACCTCTTGTAGACTGTCTTTTAGAACAGTAAATTGCCAAGCACACATTTTGAAATCCAAATAGCATATCTTAAAGTAGTTCTTGGGCACTTGCAATTCAGAAAAGGTATACTGTAGGGCACTTTCCTTCAGCAGGTCCTGGCTGCCATCAAAGTGAGCAACAGCATTAAATTATTAACTGCACATATCCTGCTGAGTACTGAGGGCGTCACAGTGGCACAGCGGATAGTGTTATCACCTCAAAGCAAGAGGTTAGCAAATTCGATTCTCAGCAGGGGTGCCTTCTGTGTGGATTCTACATGTCCTTCCTTTCTCCATGTGGGTTTCCGACAGGTGCTTTGATCTCCTCTCACATTCCAAAGGTGTGCAATAAGTGGATTGGACACTCTAATTTGGCCATAGGTGTGAGTGTGCACCCAAGTTTGTGGTATGGAAGAACAGCCGCAACAGGACTATTTACCCGGTGATGTAAACCTGGGCTCTGGATGAGTATCACTGTTGAAGTGACACCCCAACCTCATGTGCAAAAATGGGAAAAGGGACAGTGGACTGATGGATGGATCCTGCTGATGCAATGTCTAGAGCAGCTTCCACTGGGACTTTACTTAGAAGACCCTCCTAACTGTACACAAGCCCTTGAAGAGGAAATTAAGGTGAAACTAATAAATGCTCCATTAGAAAGAGAACTCCTTTTTTGAAAACTTTTTTTAGAAAACTGGAAGAAAAAGGGAAAGTAAGGGACACATGTTCCACATTATGCTTTCTAAATACAGCAGGAATTTTCCTACCAAGTAAAGACTCTTTTATTGGAAACAAGGAAGGCGTAGACAACCCAGGAGGAGCAGACCATTCCAAAAGAGAAAATTGCAGGAAGAGCAGGAGAAGCAAGAAGAGAAGCAAAACTTCAACCATCCCAAAGACCAGATGTGACTACTTCAAGCCCCCTTTTATGGTCCTTTATCCTACAGTTCAAACCACCTTCCCTGTTCCTTTATACTCCAGCTCTAAGAACTCAATTAGACACTGAGAAGGAAGATTAGCTGAAGGTCTGGAGGAGTAAAGGGTGATTATTTCAGACACTTGCATATTTGAGTTCATTGCAAAGAGGTACTGCCTCTAATTCAAGTCCATACCTCTAGGCAGAAGAATCCCAAGGGTTCCAAGTAAACAAGAATATGTCATACTACAAATTGTACAGTTAGTGTTAGAACATTGGCCACAACAGTGATGCATGGGGACCAAGATATTAAAAGTTTCCATCCAAGATTATTCCTGATTTCAACAAAAGATGGCCCATGAAGAGCCATTATGGATTTGTCCAAACTAAACAAATTTCTGTCCATTTGCAAGTTCAAGTTGCTAACCTTTCACACTCTTTTTCCCTTGCTAAGTCCCATGGGTGTAAAAGATGTTTGTCTGAAGATTCCTTTTCTCAAAGCACACAGGGGCTTTCACAAATTCATAGCAGGAGATGGCCAATTCCAGCTCACCTCCTTGCCCTTTAACTGAGCTACTTCCCAAAGGATTTTCACGTAGTATTTGGCTTCAGTGATAGCTTACTGCAGAATAATGGAAATACATATTTCCTCATATCTGGGCAACTTTCATCTACAAAGAAGAAGAAGAAAAAGCCATTTCATTTGCACAGGATTTCCTACAGAAGCCAGGCTACACACTGAACCTACAAAAATCAAACTATTTCCCATCAGAAAAACCTTCTTGGGAGCACTGCTAGACACCAATCTTTACAGAGTTTCTTCCACTGGAAGAAGTTCTCTCTCTCACTTCCTTCAATTTAAAAAATGGTAGCAAAGACTAACTGGACAGATAGACAAGTCCTCAGTATATTACGGCACTTGTCGCCACTGATGCATATGAGGAAAATCCAGTGGTATTTTAGGAATCTTTTGGACTAGCATCATTGGTCTTTGGAACGTCTTCTCCCAGCTTTGCCTTGTCTAAAAAAGATGAACTGATGGGTGTCCTCTCTTAGACAGATCAAGAGCATGACTTCTTCAGAAACATACACAGTCAGACCCTAATAACGGATGATTTGGACCTGGCATGGGGGGGCACACTCACATAATCTCAATGTCTTAAAGTGCAGGGCACATGGCCCAAGAGACTTTTAAACTTGAAGGAAATGTTGGCGGTACAATATACCATCCAAGTCCTAATAGCCATGTGGGTCCCAGGTATCCTGCAGATAGTAAAACACAACACAGTGGTCATGTGGTACATCTATAATCAAGGGGGCACACACTGTTTTGTGCAGGGTGGCATTGAAAACCTGGGGGATGACAATAAACAAGGACTTGATACTAGTAGCTACCTACATCCCCACAAAAGACATCTTGTTAGTGGATCAGCTATGCAGAACCTCATCATACCCCTCATGAGTGGGCTCTTCACAACAGTTTTTCTCCTCACTGGTGTGGAAGTGAGGACTTCCAAAGACTGACTTCTTTACTTCCACCCAGAACAACTACCTCAGAAATGTCTGTTCCCACAACCTCATCAGAATGCTTAGGCAGTGGATCCTTTAGCCAGCAGCAGAGGCAAATTCCTTTATTCATTCTAACACTTGCCCCAATGTCAAGCGTGATCTAGAACATTATTGAGGAGAAATCAAAAATGATGCCTTTTGCACCATATTAGCCCAGATATTAGTTCTCCCATCTGATGTAGCTGACCAGGGAGACAACCATTGTTTTGCCCGAGCAGATGGACTGAATAACTAAGGCAGGTATTATAAGCCATCCAAAGCTATCTATGCTGAACGTGGAGCCTAGACGATGTAACCTCACTACTCTTTGGACACCTGTTTTCTGAAGGGGAGTTACAGTGAGGAAGGTCTGAAAACCAGGCACTTGAAATCATGTCTGGTTAAGTGGAAAAGATTCTCCTGTGGTGCCAAAGGAAGGGTCTAAAACCCAGAGATGTGGATGTCCCAGTGATCTTTTAATATATATATATGTCAGAATTGTTTTCTTCAGGCTTAACTTGTACGTCCATCAAGTCTACCACTATAGCAACTTGCTCACCACTTCATTCTTCTCTTACTTCAAGGAGAACTGTGAATCATTTCCTCTAGTCTACACCTCAGACCATAAAAAAGAGCAATTTAACACATTGGGGCTAGAATTTTATGTTGCATGGACCGAATCTACCCCTCACCCCATTTGAGTGAGTAGGTTTAGCTCACATGAAGCATCTCTCATGAAAATGTGATCCCTGATGGCAGTAACTCACCAGGAGGCTCTAATTTTTGACCCCTTTCTAGTCTTCCACGCAGGCAGGGTTATTATGAATGTTAGTCCCTTCTTCACAGCCAAGGTTGTGAGGGAGGTGCACTAAACCAGACTATAAAATTCACAGTTTTTTTTATCCTGAGTCCAAAACAAAGTGAAAGAATTCTGTGCTTCATAGATGTTCATAGGCAGCTAGGATATTGCTTTAACAGAACAAAGGCATTTAGGAGGACTGAGCAGCTCTTCATAGTTTCTGAAGAAACCAAAAAGATGCCACCTATTTCCAAACAGACCAGTTCCAAATAGATTTGCCATTTTATCATTTTTTTCTGAAACAAGTCCCATGGCACTCGGTTAACATGAGATTAAAATTTCTTGTGTATGTTATCACAGAATGAATCTTAGGGTCTTTCAAGATGTCTTGTCAGTAACAAACTTCTGTTTTAATTTAGTGTGATATTTTCTCTCTCAGGAAAAAAAATGTATTTTTCAAATACAGTTGAATAAATTCCATAGTATTTGTACAATAGCATCTTAAATAACTATGTACACTATTTACATCAGCCTGACACTATAACAGAGCACAATATATACAATTACTTTATAGGTATAGCAATCCAGTTATCAGAGTGTATCTGTTCAGTTATTGTAAAGTGTCAATCAATGATAAGACTTTTTTCTATGGATTGTTAATAAATGGCTTAGGATGAATCCTGAATTCTTTAATTTTAATTTCCAACAATGCTGTGGTCTTTAGTAGGCTGTAGAAGTCTTCCAAAGTCGGTATTGTGTTTGTATTCCATCTTCTTGTTGTACATTTCCTATCAATCAGATTATCACTCATACCTTGACAATCCAGAACATCTGAGCTCCATAAATTGAATTGTCATATGGAGGATATATGTAATAGGAATAAGCAATACTTATATTATTTTGAACAGATATAGTACTATTGTTGATTAGATAGAATTCTAATATAATTAACTGTCTACTTATTGTATAAGTAATTAATATTTACTGATGTGCAGAGCTGTAGTAACTACAGAGGGATTAAATTAATCAGTCACAGCATGAAGTTATGGGAAAGAGTAGTGGAAGCTATGTTAAGAAGGGACGTGATGATTAGTGATCAGCGGTATGGTTTCATGCCAGGAAAGAGCACTACAGATGCGATTTTTGCTCTGAGAGTGTTGATGTAGAAGTACAGAGAAGGTCAGAAGGAGTTGCATTGTGTCTTTGTGGACTTAGAGAAAGCATATGACAGAGTGCCTAGAGAGGAGTTGTGGTACTGTATGAGGAATTCGGGAGTGTCGGAGAAGTATGTAAGAGTGGTACAGGATATGTACGAGGGTAGTGTGACAGCGGTCAGGTCTTGCGGTGGGAGTGACAGATGTGTTTAAGATGGAGGTGGGATTACATCAAGTATCAGCTCTGAGCCCTTTCTTATTTGCAATGGTGATTGACAGGTTGACAGACGAGGTCAGACAGAAGTCTTCATGGACTATGATGTTTGCAGATGACATTGTGATCTGTAGTGAGAGTAGGGAACAGGTGGAGGAGACCCTGGAGAGGTGGAGATATGCTCTAGAGAGAAGAGGAATGAAGGTCAGCAGGACTAAGACAGACTATATGTGTGTGAATGAGAGGGAGGGTAGAGGAATGGTGAGGATGCAGGGAGTAGATGTGGTGAAGATGGATGAGTTTAAATACTTGGGATCAACAGTTCAGAGTAATGTTGAGTGTGGAAGAGAGGTGAAGAAGAGAGTACAAGCAGGATGGAGTGGGTGGAGAAGAGTGTCAGGAGTGATTTGTGACAGACGAGTACCAGTAAGAGTGAAAGGGAAGGCCTACAAGAGGGTAGTAAGACCAGCTATGTTATATGGGTTGGAGACAGTGGGATTGACAAAAAGGCAGGAGTCAGAGCTGGATGTGGCAGAGTTAAAGATGTTAAGATTTGCACTGGGTGTGACGAGGGTGGACAGGATTAGGAATAAGTATATTAGAGGGACAGCCCAGGTTGGAAGGTTTGGAAACAAAGCCAGAGAGGCAAGATTATGTTGGTTTGGACATGTGCTGAGGAGGGATGCAGAGTATATTGGAAAAAAAGATGCTAAGGATGAAGCTGCCAGGTAACAGGAAAAGAGGAAGGCCTAAGATAAGGTTTATGGATGTGGTGATTGAAGACATGCAGGTTGTTGGTGTGAGAGTGCAAGATGCAGAGGACAGGAAGAAATGGAAACAGATTATCCACTGTGGCGACCCCTAATGGGAGCAGCCGAAAGAAGAAGAAGAAGATGAAAGATAAATGACAAGCAATTCAATCATAGTAGAGTAGGATGTATCATATATAAAACCTCAGTAAAAGATTATAGCACACAGTTATTTAACATATTCACCCTTATTGATGAAGTCTTTCAAAACATATTACTTAATGTAAATAGATGGTAATAATATTTATACTTAATGTTTATAATCCAATCTATTTTACTGGATATATCAGAAGTTATATTTCATTGTTTGCCCACATTTAAGTAATCACTTTGTTTGTTGCTAACTTACTTAAAGCATCAAGTTTGTTTTATGTGAACATTGATGAAAGTTAGTGCATTTTAATTATCACTTCATCCCTCTTCTCCCCATTTCCTACCCATAAGGATCTTCATATCTGTCATTTCTTATTATAAAATGAGTGAAATTATAGGTTAAAAACAACAAATTCACTTATTGTGATTAATAATTACATGTTCCCATTCCATATTCATAAATTGCCATTTTTGTGGCATATACTGAAAGTTTTTAGATTTAAATGGCAACATTCTATTTTGTATAATCAGCAAAGGTTAAACAGAGTGATTATTGTCAATTTAATACTATTTATTCAGAATGTGATTGTTACATTCTGTGACATTCCTAGTTCAGGCTTCTATTGTTTCCCTTGAACAACTTTGTCAATTTGATGTCATTTATAAAACATTAGTTACCTTGGTAACAGCTTAAGTATTATGTATGGTCAAGATGTGTTACAAAAGCGCAATTCAAGTTAAAGCATTTATATGACTTGTTATGCACATTTACTTATATGAGAAAATCATCATGCTTCCCCTTGATGTTCAATATAGTGTATGTCATTTATGACAAGTTAAAACAGTAGTGTTATACTCAAGCCCATATTATTAAACTGAGTGTCTATTGTCAATTTAATAGTCTTTGTTCAGAATATAATTGTTAAATTCTGTGACATTTCAAGTTCAGGCTACTATTGTTTCTCTTAAACAACTTTGTTAGTTTGATGTCATGTATAAAACATTAGTTATCCTGGTAACCGCTTAAGTATTATATATGGTCAAGATGGGTTACAAAAACTACAATTCAAGTTAAAGCAATAACATGACTTGTTATGCATATTTACTTATATAAGAAAATCATCATGCTTCCCCTTGATGTTCAATGTAGTAGTGTAAGTCATTTATGACAAGTTAAGACAGCAGTGTTATTATACACAAGCCCATGTTATTAAATCCTGTCTTTAATATCTAAATTCAACAGACTGCTTCATCTTATATGATGATTATATATATTATGTCTAGATGTACTAAAATCACACATTACATAACTAGTGTTTTTTTTGTTTGTTTTTTTTGGGGGGGGCTGTTGCTTAGTTATTTGAGAGACCACAAGCTGTAATGTTTATTTTTATTATTAGCTCCTTCCAAGCATGTTTATACGGTCCATAGACTTTAAATTATGAGACCCTTCTAGTTTCTTATTTGTAATAAGCATATTTCCATCCTTACATACACACATATCAGTACTTCAAGCACAGGCAATAATGCCCATCCAGTTTTGCCAGAATACTGTTCACTAATTCATGTGGTATATTTCCAAGCTGTTCTTATAATATCTAAACCAATATTTGTCCTGTTCCATTTTACCAGCCTGTTCCATGCAGTGGCCACTTTGCCAGTGACCCACTCAACACACCTTCCATTCCTGCAGATATTTCCACAAAGGAAATCCGATGACTTTCCAGCACTTCCCAGTGACCCCAAACACCCCTAGAATCAGCTATCCCCATATGCCCAACATGTCCAAGCAAGCTCACCTCCCAGACCACTGCAAAGGGTACTGCACAAGACCAAGTGCTCTTAATCTTTCACAAAAACTCAGACTTCCACTCTTATGTAAGTCTTTAATGTGTTTGGAGCAAAATACATTTTAAATATAAAATTGCGTGTATTATTATATTTTTTTTATCAAGAATCAACTTAATGAGCATAACGAAGTGTTGGGAGAACATCAATATGTGTAAACGTGGTTTAAAACAGCCCTTTTATTATATATATATATATATATATATATATATATATATATATATATATATTTTTTTTTTTTTTTTTTAAACCAAAAAGTCATTGCTGAGAATCATCTCAGAGGCTCCTCAGAGCTGTTAAACGTTATCGTCACTCTGTCTTCTTTACCATAGCAACCTTGGAGCATCTGTTTCTGTTAGTGTCTGTGTACTGCATACCAGAAGCTCGCGATGCACCTGAAGCAAAGCTTCACTTCACTACAACTTCAAGCCTAAATCCCTTCCCTTTCAGTGAGGCAGCAGCCAGGAAAAGAACAGAGAGCAAACAAATCAAAAAAAAAAAACCCTCCCAACAAGCCGCCGCAACAAGAGACAACACACTCCTCCAGCCCTCCCACCTCTCACTCAGCAGACGTACAAACAAACCATTCTCTGCCAAAATATCCCAAATCACAGTTCTATCCACCCCCTACCCTTGGATCCAGGCTAAAACACCAAATGTCTCTTCCTACTTCACAAACATCAGTAAACCTTGATCACAAGTCACAACCCACAGCTTCCCGGAGATGCAAACGGCAACATATAACAGCTGCCAGACACAGCTCCATCCACATACACCATGTCAGGCTTAATCAAATAGCACTCAGAGCTGTGATAGCTGCCATAATTGATATTAATTATGTTTAGACAGAATAATAATGACATTTGTACTAGCTGCCAGACACGGCTGCATCCACACACACCATATCAGGATTGATCAAACAGCACTCAAAGCTATGATACCTGCCATAATTGATATTAACTATATTTAGACAGAATAATGATGACATTTGTACTAAGAGCTTGCTACTATTATTTAACCAGGATATACATGACATTTCTAAATCATACTTTAACTGAAGAAGGCACTAGTCTCCATGACAGCATTTTTTTTCAAAACAGTCTACTGATACTGCTGTCATATATGATGTTAATTTGTTACATCTGAGTCTGAACTCTGATGAATGGTACCTTGTTGAATTAGTTAATTAATTACTTAAATTATTATAAGTAAAATCAATGAAAAATGAACAAGATAAGTATTTACTGATTTCAAGTAGGGGATTAGAAACGTCTATGTTTGTATTATATGTTGCTTTGTTTTGCTTATATATAATGTAAATAGTAACCCATCTTGACCTACCTTTTAGTTTGTGAAGAATTATTGGACTCTGAACATTCTGAATAAATCATTACTGTTTTTCAGTTGTTTAAGAAACCCTTCTTTTTTTAATATAAAAACAGATGACAAGTGATGTACCATATCAGTTGATACTTTGAGAGATGTAGTTGTAAGAGTTATTTTTTGGGACAGCTATCTTGGAATCAGTTTGTTGTTTCTTCTTTCTAGCATCAGTCCAAGGATTTGTTTCTTTTATTCTTTTAAGAGTAGGGGCCATCCATTCCATTTCTTCTGGGAGAGACACCATGTTGTTGTTTTTTTAAAGGTGCTCATCTCATTAGCAAAAAGTATTTTTATCTTGGCTGGAAAGGCCAGCTTTGCTTTGTTGTTTTGTTTCAACAGTTTTATTATTGGCCAGACTTTTTTCCTTTGTTCTAGTATTCTGGAAGAATAATCATTGTCAAACCTTATCAGGATTTGATTGTATTTTAAGGGCGATTTTCTCCAAGCAGATTTTAATATTAGTTCCTTGTCCAGAAATTAAAGACATTTTATAACTATGGATCTAGGTGGATTATTTGTTGAGTTAAAAGCAGGTTTCCTCAGTGCTCTATGCACCCTTTCAATTCCAAATAAAAGTCCTTCTTTCAAGTTTAAAAATACAGGAATCCAGGTTAAGAATGAAATAATGTCTTCACCTTCAGTGTTTTCAGGCAGACCCAACATCCTTATGTTATTTCTCCTTTCCCTGTTTTCTAAGTCATCTATTATGTTAAGCAGCCATGTATCTGTTTAAGTAGAAATTCTTTTGGAATTCTTCCTCCTAGTCTCCCTTCAATGTCATTTAGAGAAGTCTCTATATTTGTTATTTTTGTATGGTGTTACTGTAATAGTTCCTTAAGAGTATCAGTTTGTTTCTGAGAATTTAATTTGAGGTTGTCTAAGTCATTTTTAAAGCCATCCATCTTCAAAGATAGTTCCTGTAAGGTAGATGTCATCAATTGCGGTTCTTTTTTCAAAGCAGCATCTGGATGAGAATTCCTTGAGTTGTTCATATTCAGTGACTCAATATATCTCCAAGTTACATGACAGGAAAATGTTTGTATATCTCCACCAAAATTGATATTTATGTAGTTTAGTAGTTTATCTATAGATTTCTGACATTTTAAACTTGAAAAAAATAACATTTTCCTATATTATTATATTAGTTTATGGAGCTCTCAAAATTCACTGCTTTCAGTTGGGCATCTAGGCTCCACCCCACTCTTAGTGTGATATTTTGATACATGAGATTCAATCATCTTTCTCTTTTCCAAATACATACTTTTGTTGCCCATTAAAGTAAAAATATTCTCATACTTGGGTATGCTGCTGGTAAAGTCAATCTATGAAGGCTCAGCAAATATATTAGAGTGTATTAACCTCTCTCACTAACGTCTGGTAATTTCTGCTCACACAATTATTTATTTTATTTGACATTTGTTTTCTAGGAAAGTCTGGCTAGGCACATGACCTGTTTTCAGTGGAGGCTCTTGGAGAATAACCCCTTACAATTTAAAATTGAAGCAAGGTTATGCAATCTAATTCAAGCAATTAAACAAGTTGATGATGTACATATTTACAATCTGAAATATTTTATAAAAATTGAAAATAAACTATGGGATAAAATATAGTAAAAAAAATCTAAGAGAAGAGTAGCATTATAGTATGAGTAGTAAGAAGTATATGTAGAGAGAGACGTTAGTAGGAGAGATATTAAAGGAAAGGTAGGAGAGGAAAGTTATAGAAGAAAGACGTTATTGGACTATCCATGAAAGTCAGGAAAGAAATAACAATACCAGGAGGAGTCGAGGAAGATTACTTCAGCCAAGAGAGATGCATTTGCAGAGCTGTGAATGGCAGATAAAGTTTTTTAAGGAGCATTTCAACAAATAAATATATGAAACTGCTCTGATATTCATGGGATGTTATTCCAGTGCTTAAAAGTTTTTAAGTATAACAAATGTCTGACAGATTTACTGGATTTGTAAATTGAAAGAAGTTGGCTTTCAAAGGAAAGTACTTTGTGGTTGGGTAAATACTGATTTAAAATGGAGCTGATAGTTGGGATTGATGTTATTCAAGTGCTTAAGAGTTTTTGAGTATAACAAATGTCTGACAGATTTATTGGATTTGTAAATTGAAAGAAGTTGGCTTTCAAAGGAAAGTACTTTGTGGTTGGATAAATACTGATTTAAAATAGAGCCGATAGTTGGGACTGATGTTATTCCAGTGCTTGTTAAGAGTTTTTGAGTATAACAAATGTCTGACAGATTTATTGGATTTGTAAATTGAAAGACGTTGGCTTTCGGAGGAAAGTACTTTGTGGTTGGGTAAATACTGATTGAAAATGGAGCTGATAGTTGGAATAGATGATGGGTTATGTATCATTTTACTGGCCTGAAGTAGTTGAGTATAATGGGGATATTGTGGTTGTTCTAGCCAACTTAATGATTTGAGAGCATCACAGTGATGTGAAGTATAGTGTTGATTAGCTGCAAGTCTAACCACTGTTATAACACAGCTCTTGTTTAGATTTAAGAGTGGTCTGTAAGTTAATGAGGATGGGTGCAGCATAAAGTAGGGAAGGAAGAAGATATGCACTTGCCACAGTAACTCTTGTTTGTATGGTAAAATAATTTTCTGATCGACAGAGCATACTAAGTTGTTGTTTTGTTTTTTTTCTTTATGAATTTTGTATGCGTAAATCAGATTTTAGTTTTTGTCAATTGTTACCCCTAATAGCTTAGTATGGGAGATGAATTCTGTTATGGTGTTATTTAGAAATGTTATTTTGAAATTGTCTATGATGTGTGTTATGGATTCAGGGAGAAATGTTGTAATTTCGTTTTCTTAGGATATAGATGGAGTTGATTATTAATTAGCCAATTTTCAATGGCTTTAACAGCATTTTGTGTGATGGGTTGAAGGTGAAGACTTGTTTTAGAACAGCCTCTCTGTTTTCATCTTGTTTGCATTGTCTTAAATAGTTGCTTAGATATCTGATTGTTTATAACATAACTTCTTAGTCCAAAGAAATTCACTGCAAGGAAATCTGTGTGGCTATTGAATTGAAATGAACACAATGCAAAACTGAATTATTTCTCATCTGTTTCTTATATAGTTTGGCACTAATATTTTCCTCTGAGCCTCCTTTCTTGTTAATGCTAAACTCCTCAAGATTCACATTGCAGTCTTGAAATTCTGCTAAGTCATCACAAGTATGGTATACTAAGCCTGACTCCAGAGCACAGAGGGCTGGAGCCCTGACTGAGACACAGGCAAGTGAGATTTGATTAGTTGCCCCAACAATGGAGGAGCCAGGCAGAGAAGAAGAGGTTTGAAGGGGTGCAGTCCGCTCACCTCTCCTGGGGGCGGGGGGTTGTGCTCACTCAGAGCCACAATGGATGCTGTGATTTCCCTGAGAGAGATCAGGGGAATCATCATTTGTACCACAAATATAGAAGCAGGGCTACTTGGTGGGAATGCAACTTGCTTAAGTGAGAGAACTTCCTTTGTAGACAACCCATTGCATGCCCCTTCATGACACCTCACCAGGTGCATGCAGCTAAGTTCTTAGGACAATAACAGAAAAAAATCCTCGAACTACCCCTGATAACTGTCTGAATGATGGCACCTACTGGTTGACCCTTGTCTTGGTAATGTGGAATAAAATAGGCTTATTTATTGGAAGTGAAATGATGTTGGACAGGCAATGGGAGGCAAAAAAAAACTATGGTATACTAGCCTTCTAACTCTAACATTTAAGGAAGGCTAGTTTAATTTGTCTGGTGGCAAAATATGCAGAAATATATCACAAATCTGATGTTTCTATGTTTCTAAGTGCTGTATATATGGATTTTTCTGCTTGTCATGAATAAATTAACCTCTCCCAGACATGCATTGAAATAATTGCATAAAATGATGCAATCAAGAAACTCACTGTGGTTCATTTTTTCTCTACAATTTTCCTGCAAAGCTAAACACAATGAGCAAAACATATCAGGTTATTTCAACAAGGCACGTTCTATAATATTTACAGAATCAGTGCAATCACACATCAACAAAGTCTGCGTGGTGTTTAACCTTCAGTATGAAGAATATTTGAATATAAAGGCATTATATCCCTTGTTAGACTGTCATCTTTTTTAGTGTCATTAACTATAACTGTAGAAGCAAGTGAACAGAGTTTCATATATGTAAGAATGCAGTTTACATATTCTGCAAGTTATTCATGTAAAAATAAACCTAAATTTCCAGTTGCCTTCTTGTGTGCTCAGAACAGATATCATATGTGGATTAAAGTATTATTTAGAATGCTGGGGATACCATATCTCTTGTCTGATAGTGGAACTTTAATCTTCAAAAAATCTGCGGTGGTCAGAGACAGAGTATTCAGATGTTCATTGTGTTACCCTGCTGCAGTCATCACACTTGGGTTATCCTGTCGTCAGGCGGTCCCGCAGTCGTCCGGAATTCCAAAGTCTTGGTCCGGCGTCGGTTGCTGTCGCCTCTTCCCTGACGTCAGTGTGCCAAGGGTATATATAATGCAACCGACGCCATTCTCTCCAGTCTTTCTTGCCGCACGGTGCCTGAAGCAGAAGCAGTTCGCAAGTGCCGGTCGGCCGACTCCTGAGATTTTCAAATTCGAATTTCAGACTGAAGTCTTCCATAAAGCTAAGTACCCAGTTGGGGAAACTTTTCTTGCCTCAGACCGATGTCAGAAAAAGTTAACAATTGTATTTCTTGTGGGAAGCAAAAACCTCATAAGGATTTTCATTCTTTTTGCATACCTTGCCTAGGCTCAGACCACGACGTCACTTCTTGTCGGTTTTGTGCTAGGTTTAATAAGCGTACTATTTAAAGATGCTTTGATTTCGCACAACACTACTTCAGTAGGAAATTTAACTACTCCATGCCGTCGGAGCAACCGACTACCGGCGTGCACAAAAAATGCAGGGATAAGGACAGACAGCCCAGGCCTAAGCCAGATTCCGAGGCCTCAGCTGATCCGGTCTCCGGTTCTCCGGTCCTCAGTGAGGCTCCGACGCAGCCCCTGACTACTGCAGTTCTGGAACCCGAGACCGCTACGGAAATTTTGACGGAATGTACCAGGCCGACGCAGCCTTTTACTTCAGGCCCTTCTGACGACTTTGCTTCAAAAGACGTCAGTGCTCCAGAAACGCCATTGGTTTCTGAAGGCGTTTTCAGACCGATGACTCTTACCATTAAAACGTTTACTAAGTCGAAGACTCCTTCTAAATCTAAAAGGACTGCACTTCAGTCTCCTGTTCAAGGCCCTATGCCTAAGAAACAGATGCTCAAAATGGCTGAAGATTTGATTTCTTTAATCAGGGGTTCACAGCCCCCTCCTGACAAAAGGCCTAGACAAGAGGAAGATTATGCTTCCTCTGAGCAAATGTCCATTTCTTCAGACTCCTCTGAGGACCAAGGCTATTCCTTCTCTCCTTATGAAGATTCTGATGCTGAGGACTCTATTCCCTCAGCTTCTCCTCCTGAAGACTACTCCTTTGGGGAAACATTACACACTATGAGGGAACATTTTCACTGGGAAGGTCAGGACTACTCTTATTCAAAGAAAAGGCTCAGAGAGTTTATTTTACTCCCCCAACACAGACCACTTGCCATCCCACCAGTTTTGGACATTGTGGATGATGTCTATTTAGAATCCAGTTTCAACCCAGACTCTCTACCTCCTGCTCCGGCTAAGCCTGACAGATACTACAGAGTGCCTGATTCCCACAAATGTCTTTACAAAAGCCCAGTAGCTGACCCAGAGACTATCTCCCAGGGTCCCAAGGGGGCTAAGGCTTCTATGGCTAAAAACCCAGTACCTTCTGAGAGGGATTCCAGAGCACTAGACAGGTGGAAGAAAAAGTTTTATACCTCAGCCACACTAGCTATGAGGGCACTGAATTGTCATTTTCATATGCTTAAGTATCAGCAATTTCTAATCTCTCAGTTAAAGCAAAGAATAACCACTCTCCCTCAACAATCTGAATTGAAAGAAGTACAGGATCTGTTGCACGCCACTGAACAGGTGGGCAAACATACCTTACAATGTGGGTTTGATTCTTTGGAGGCCTCCGGCAGAGCAGCTGTCACTGGGTCTGTTATACGTAGGCATGCTTGGTTAAAGGAACAAACTCTGCCTGATCATATTAAAGCAAAACTACTAGATGCTCCCTTACAGCAGGATGTTCTTTTTGGAGTTAAAGAAGAAAAAGTTTTAAAGAAAATGGAAGATAAGGCAAAATCTATGCAGACAGTCAAAGATTTCCTACAAGTACAACCCCCTCGCTTCAGCAGAAACTGGCCAACAAAAAATTGGTCCTTTCCAGCCACTGACAGACCGCAGAGGGGTAAATACAGATGCCCAAGGGGCAGAGGACAACCACAAGCCCAGTATAAACCTCGCCAATGGGGCACTACAACACAGAAGGGAGGAGAAGACAGGTCTCAATCCACCAGAAGGCAAACTCAATGACTTGCACCTCATCTGGCCAAGCAATACTCTCTTGGCAGCCCCCTTGGGGGGAAAACTCGCACTTTTTGCAGACAACTGGCACATTGTCACAAAGGACAAATGGGTCCTTGACATAATTTTATGAGGATACAGATTCCACTTTCACACCTTGCCAATGAAAAGAGGAATGCCAAACCTGCCACAAAATCAATGGGCAGAGGCACAAAAGCAAATTACAGCTCTAATGGACATGAGAGCCATTCAATTAGTACCTACTCAAGAGCAAGGTCAAGGATTTAAGTCAAGACTCTTTCTAGTGCCCAGAAAGGACAATGCCTGGAGAACAATTCTGGACCTTTCAATTCTAAACACTTACTTACTTACAAGTACCCAAATTCAAGATGCTAACACTACAGCAGCTACTTCCCATGTTGGGCAAGGAAACATGGCTAGTAACGTTGGACCTCAAGGAGGCATACCTGCATGTCCCTATCAGACAAAGTTGCAGAAGATACCTCTGTTTCATTGCAGGTTCAACCCATTACCAATTCTCTGCACTGCCCTTTGGCTTATCTACTGCGCCCAGAGTTTTCACAAAATGCCTGGCACCAGTAATTGCATACTGCAGACAAAGAGGAATTCAAATATATCCATACCTGGACTGCCTCATCCAATCAGAAAGCAAAGACATTCTCTTACATCATCTGGCCTTTGTAAAGCATCTACTAAACTGCCTGGGGTACACAGTAAACGAAAAGAAATCAAAACTAGTACCCTCACAAAAAATGACATTCCTGGGTGCCAGCTTGAATACAACGGCCCAGAAGGCTTATCTTACGCCAGACAAGCAACTACAACTGACTCAATATTTCAAGACAATGGCAACAAAGACCCAATTAACTGCAAGAAAAATTCTGCAGGCTTTGGGCTTCATGGCATCTTGCATTCTAATAATACCATTTGCAAAGCTGCATATGAGGAAATTACAGTGGTACCTAAAAAGTGTATGGTCTCAACACAGCCACAGCTTGGACACAGTGATATCTCTCATTCCCTGCCTACAACAGGAATTTCTATGGTTGTCACAGGCATGTCACCTCAACAAGGGTCAGCCTTTCACCTTGCCCCCAGCCAGGCAAACTATCACAACAGATGCTTCAGACTATGCCTGGGGGGCACACATGGCAGGACAATGCATTCAAGGCCTATGGACTGCAGATCAAAGAAATCTGCACATAAATCAAAAAGAGATGCTAGCTGTACAGAAAGCTCTGACAGCCTTCAAGGATCTTCTACAGCCAGGACAACTTGCAATAAAGACGGACAACACCACAGTAATGTGGTACATAAACAAACAAGGGGGTACACATTCCTACCCTCTATGCAGGCAAGCAATGATTTTATGGAACACAGCTCTGGCCTACTAAGTCCAGTTACAAGCTCAATTCCTGCCAGGACAGAAGAACACATTGGCAGACGACCTCAGCAGAAACATCAAAGATCCCCACGAGTGGAAACTAGATCCACAAATATTTGCAATGATAACTCAAAAATGGGGCCTTCCAAACATAGACCTATTTGCCAGTCCTCAAAACTACCAACTGACAAAATTTTGTACAAGGACATTTCACCATCAAGCTTGGAAAGTGGACACTCTCTTTCAGTTGGAAAAACCTGGCAGCATATGCCTTCCCTCCATTGCCTCTCCTCACAAAGGTTCTTTTGAAGGTCAAAAAGGAGAGACCACGACTGATTCTCATAGCCCCAGACTGGCCACGCCAGCACTGGTACCCGCTATTGAAAAATATGGCCCACAGCCCACCATGGATATTGCCTCAAATACCCCATTTGCTCACACAACAAAACAAACCGCTTCTTCACAGCCAGCTCAAACCTTTAAATCTGGCTGCATGGCAAATCAACTAAACATCCAACCAGCTCCTCTTTCACAAGCAGTTCTGGATGCTATTCTGGAAGCCAGAAGGCCAAGCACCAGGAAGGCTTATTCGGACAAATGGAAAAGGTTTTGTGCCTGGAACCAAGCTAAAGGCCAAGACACAATTCAGCCTCACATGCCTCACATTCTACAGTATTTAGCTGAGATGTTGCACAAAGGACTTTCCTTTTCCTCAATTAAAATCCATGCTTCAGCTATTTCAGCTCACTACGACACGGATCCACCTTTATTTTCACATCCTTTTCTAAGGCAGTTCCTCAGAGGGGCAAAAAACATTAGACCACCCAGGAGAGCTCCTACATCAACATGGGACCTCAACTTTGTTCTGGAAAAACTAACGCCACCTCCCTTTGAATCAGCTTTCTCTGCAGATCTTCAGTTCCTATCATGGAAGACTGCCCTACTCCTAGCAATAACTTCAGCTAGGAGAGTCTCAGAGCTACAGGCACTAATGGCAGTGGAACCTTTCCTCGTTTTTCATCAAGACAGAGTTTTTCTATGAACTAATCCTACCTTTATGCCTAAGGTAGTTTCCAGTGTAGCTTTAAATCAAACCATCCACTTACCCACCTTCTTCTCCAATCCACAGAACAAAGGTGAGAGACTCCTGCATTTCTTGGACATTCACAGGCAGCTTCGTTACTACTTGGACAAAACTAAGGATTTCAGAAAAACTGACCAGCTCTTTGTATCCTATGTTACAGCTTCTCAAGGGAAGGCTATATCTAAGCAAACCATTTCTAAATGGATAGGTCATTGCATACGTTTCTGCTATACCCATCATGGTAAACCAGTTCCTGCTACCATTAGATCCTACTCTACCAGGGCAACAGCTACCTCTACAGCCTTTCTCAGGGGGGTTCCAATCAAGGAAATTTTAGAAGCTGCAACTTGGAGTTCAGTACACACCTTTACCAAACACTATCACTTGCCTCTTTACTCTAAGTCCAGTGCGGGCTTCGCCACTGCAGTTCTGCAGGGCCTTATTGCCTCCACTAACCCTCTATGATACCTCCCCCCTACCTTAGCTTTGGGATTCCACCCAAGTGTGATGACTCAGCAGGGTAACACGATGAACATAGTACAGTTTTGTACCTACCATAAATGTAGATGTTCGAGTGTTCACCCTGCTGCAGTCCAGGTTACCCTCCCTCCATCCCCTCTGATCTACTGGCTAAATCTTTTCTATGCCTTACTGATGTATTTGCTTATAGCTGAAGGGATTTTGTGTTTGTGCAGTGTTCACTCCATTTGGTACTAATTCTGACCACCTTTTTGGGGGCACCTGACATCTGGGGCAAGATAAACTGAAGAGAATGGCGTTGGTTGCATTATATATACCCCTGGCGCACTGACGTCAGGGAAGAGGCGACAGCAACCGACGCCGGACCAAGACTTTGGAATTCCGGCCGACTGCAGAACCGCCTGATGACAGGATAACCCAAGTGTGATGACTGCAACAGGGTGAACACTCGAACATCTACATTTATGGTAGGTACAAAACTGTACTTTATACGTATTTCAGTGTCAGGATATTGAATTATTTTTTATGCTGAAGTGTGGGTTTATAATCTAATTTAGCATAAGAGTAACAACCATTCAGCTACTGTAACATTAATTGGTTATAGTGCTTCATTTTTTTTTCTATTACTACTACTATCTGGGTTCATAATTTAACTTAGCATGCGTTTCACTCTAATTCAGATACTGTAACATTAATTGTTTTTTTTTTTTATTACTACTACTACAGCCAAACCCTCCATTATGCAGACATGTATGTTGTGTTTCAGGGCACATAGTGTCTGCCTCTTTGCTAAGTGGATCTTCTTCTGCACTTTTGCAGAAATTTTACCAGTTTTCACAATCTCATGCAACACGAGTCTTAAAAACATGTTACATGTGAATTCAAAGGGGGAGCAAATGTGTTCATGCATTTCATATAAAGTTTATGATGGTCTTCATGTTTCACTGTTGCAGTCCTGACAGTTGAGATTTCCTGCAGTGAAAGCCCTCGGCCGGCCTGACTACCAAAGAAACTTGTTTCACCTCCCAGGCTGGCGGATGCCATAACAGATCTCAGTCAGTCAGGTATAACGGGAGCCAGCCTGCATCATCACTTCAGTCTTTTCGTGCTGCCAGAGGCTGAAGCAGATTTCAAGTGCGTTGGTTGGTCTGCACCAGAGAGACGTTGTCGGAAAGATAAGTACTTCATCGGGGAACCCCTTCCTTTCTTCTTTGGCTCATGTCAGATAAAGTTAATAATTGCTGTGGTAAACAAATTCCACACAGAGACTTCCATATGCTTTGTGTCACTAGCTTAGGCCCAGACCATGATGTCCCTAACCGTCGATTCTGTGCTAGGTTTAACACTAGAACTATTAGGCTTAGAGAAGAGTTTTTACCTCATTTTCTGAGGCATAAATCTGTACAATTGAGTACTGTGGCATCCAGTGGTCCTACTGAACTTGATTTACCTAAACACAAAAAAGATAAGGAACAAAAGCCTAGGTCCACGGATGACACTCATTCGCCCCTGACTTGTTTACTAGGCTTGTAATTGTTGAGGAAGGTGAGGCACTTTCACAGCCCCCTTTGCCTTTTGATTCAATGACCCAGTCCTCTGTCAAGACCCATTTGGAGATAGACATGCCTTCGGTCCCTTTGACTTCTACTGCTCATACCTTCAGCTCATCGGTTGGATCTGAGACTGCTCAGCAGGCCAAAGCTTCTGACGAGCCACTGCTAACTGGAGACTTCTCATGGCTTAGGCCCATTCCAGTGTATCTTCAATTGAAAGAGTCAGGTGCCAGGACATCGGATGCTCCCAGGCCTAAGGCCAAACCCACAGCAAAGAAAGGCATTGTAGAAGGGCCATCACCAAGGCCTATGGGCTCCCAGATGTTCATCGTGTTTCACTGTTGCAGTCATTACTCTTGGGTTATCCTGCTGGCAGGCTACCCGCAGTCGGCCAGATTCCAAAGTCTAGGTCCGGCGTCGGTTGCTGTTGCCTCTTCCCTGACGTCAGTGTGCCAGGGGTATAAAAGAAGCAGCAGACGCCATTTTCTTCAGTCTTTCTTGCTGTGTGGTGCCCGAAGCAAAAGCAGTTCGCAAGTGCCGGTCGGCCAACTCCTGAGATTTTAAAATCAGAATTCAGATCCGAAGTCTTCATTAAAGTTAAGTACCCCGTTGGGGAAATTTTTTTCTTGCTCCAGACCGATGTCAGAAAAAGTTAGCAATTGTATTTCTTGTGGGAAGCAAATAGCTCATAAGGATTTCCACTCTTACTGTATTCCTTGCCTAGGCCCTGATCACAATGTTGCTAATTGTCGGTTTTGTCCTAGATTTAACCAACGCAGTATCAAGCGTCGATTTGATTTTGCTTTTCATTACTTTGGCAGAAGATTTAACTATATAATGCAATGGGATCAGCAGACACCTGCAGTTTATAAAAAACGCAAGGGCAAGGAAAAGGATAGGCATCCGAGGTCCAAAACCGACGACGAAGCCTCTTCTAGGCCAGTCGCCGGTTCTCAGTGAGGTGCTTTTGCAGCCCCTAGCGCCCGCTACCTCAGAGCCACAGGCCGCTTCCGATTCCCACGTGGAGCCGACTGGGCCTCTGGGTACTCAAGGTATTGGACACTTGGAAGTCATTCCCTCAGATGGGTCCGGAGCCGCTGAGCAGGCATCGGCTTCTGAGGGTGTCTTCAAAGACAAAGACTAAAGCAGCATTAAAGACAAAGAAACAAGTACAGCATCCTCATACTCAGACTACCATGCCTAAAAAACAAATGCTCAAAATGGCCGAAGACCTAATTACTTTGATCAGGGGTACCCATCCCCCTCCTGATAAGAGGCCTAGGCAAGAGACAATGTATGATTCTTCTGATCAGGTTTCTATTTCCTCTGATTCTTCTTCTGAACAAGATTATTCCATGCTTCCCTATGAGGATTCTGATGCTGAAGAATCCATTCCTTCAGCCTCTCCTCCTGAGGATTATTCTTTTGGGAAAACCCTACATACCATGAGGGAACATTTCCACTGGGAGAGCCAAGATTATTCTGAATCTAAGAAAAGGCTCAGAGACTTTCTGCTACTTCCTCAGCACAGACCCCTTGCTCTCCTACCTGTACTAGACATTGTGGACGATGTATTCTCAGAGTCCGCCCTGACCCCAGACTCTCTCCCCCCTGCACCTGGTAAGCCAGACAGATACTATGGGGTCCCGGATTCTCATAGATTCCTGTATAAAAACCCCACTGCTGACCCAGAAACTATATCACAAGTTCCCAAGGGGGTTAAAGCTTCCACTGCAAAAAACCCTGTCCCCTCTGATAGGGCTCTAGACAGATGGGGGAAAAAAGTCTACACTTCTGCTACCCTGGCTGTAAGGGCCTTAAATTGTCAGTTTCATATGCTTAAATATCAGCAATATTTAATGTCACTGCTTAAACAGAAAATGTTGACAAATATTGAATGTTCAGAAAACAAGGAATTGCAGGATTTATTGCATGCAGCTGAACAAGTGGGAAAGCATACTTTGCAATGTGGTTATGATTCACTGGAGGCCTCCTGCAGGGCCACTGTTACAGGATGTCCTTCAAGGATGCATCTGCAGTCATAACATATGGGTTGTCCTGCCTCAGGCAGCCCTTCGGTCGGCCGGATTCCAAAGTCTGGGTCTGGCCTCGGCTGATGTCGCACTTTCCCCGACGTCAGAGCGTCTGGGGTATAAAAGCATCAGCCGACGCCATTTTCCTCAGTCTTTCTTGCCACGCGGTGCCTGAAGCAGAAGCTGTTCGCAAGTGCCGGTTGGTCAGATCCAGTGATTTCAGCTACCGAAGACTTCGAAAAAAGCTAAGTACCCCGTTGGGGACTCTTTCTTGCCTCAGCCGATGTCAGACAAAGTAAATAATTGTTTAACTTGTGGGAAACAAATACCTCATAAGGATTTCCATTCTTACTGCCTTCCTTGCTTAGGCCCAGACCACGACGTATCGGCCTGTTTAGCCTGTGCCTCCTTCAACCGACGAACTCTTAGACGTCGGTCGGAGTTTGCAGAGGAATTTTTTGGAGCCGCTTTTGCTTATAAAATGCCGTCGGAGACTCCGACTTCGCATATGGTCAAAAAACGCAAGGAAAAGGACCGACACTTGCGGCCCGTGGTTTCAGCTGAAACCACGGCTAGGCCTACCGCGAGTGTCACGGTTTCGGCCGAAACCGAGTCCTCGGCGATTCCTTCTTCCGAAACCATACTTCCAACCACCGAGGCCCGAGAGGCCCCGGCTGAGTCGGCTTCCGAACTACCTACCGAAGGTAGTGTTCAGGAATTGTCCGACACCGTACCTTTGGACATTTCTACCCCTGCACATGGGGCAGCTAGGCCCCCTGCTTCCATGTCCATTAAGGCCTTTTCAAGGGCTAAAGCTGCCAAACTTTCAAAAGCTTTGCCTGCCAAATCTACCTCCCAGAGGCCTTCCTCTAGTTCACAGATCCTCAGCCAGCTGAGGACCTTATTTCCTTAATTAGGGGTTCACAACCTCACCCAGACAGGGCCTCTCAACCTCCTCCAGACAAAAGGCCCAGGACTGAACCCCCTGAACCTCACTCCTCAGATGATTCCACGGATGGATCTGAGTTGTCAGACCACCAGGAAGGGGCTTACTCGCCTTATGAGGATTCAGATGCAGAGGAATCTATCCCTTCAGCCTCCCCTCCTGAAGAGTTTTCCTTTGGTGAGACTCTACACTCCATGAGAGAGCATTTTCAATGGCAAGGTCAGGATTTCTCTGATTCTAGAAAAAGATTAAGGACCTTTTTGCATTTGCCTCAGCATAGGCCCTTAGCTATACCTCCTGTTATGAGTGTAATTGATGATGTGTACAATGATGTCAGTACAGCCCCTGATACTCTCCCTCCGGCCCCTGCCAAACCTGACAGATACTACAGGGTCCCGGATTCTCATTTCCATTTGTATAAAGCCCATTCTGCAGACCCAGAAACTATTTCTCAGGGCCCTAAAGGGGTTGCGGCCGCTACTGCCAAAAATCCTCTACCCTCTGACAGAGAGTCTAGAGCTTTAGAGAGATGGGGAAAGAAGGTGTATACTTCTGCAACTCTTTCTGTCAGGGCATTAAACTGTCAATTTCATATGATACAGTACCAGGAGTATTTGTTAGATGAACTGAATAAGAAAATTTCTTCTCCTGAACCCCTAGACCATAAATCCCTTCAGGATTTGGTACACAACTCACAACAGGTTAGTAATCATTTCTTAAAATGTGGCTATGATGCACTGGAGGCTTCATTTAGATCAGCTATGACTGGGGCAGTTATTCGTAGGCATGCCTGGCTGAAGGAGCAATCTTTGCCAGACCATGTCAAAGCTAAACTCCTGGATGCTCCAATGGAGAAACAAAATTTATTTGGCTCCTCTGCTCAGGAGATCTTAAAAAAGGTTGAAGAAAAGGCAAAATCTGTGCAAACAGTTAAAGATTTCCTGCAAGTTCAACCACCGAGATTCAGCAGAAACTGGCCTACTAAGAATTGGTCCTTTCCAGACTCGGACAGAGCCCTGAGAGGCAGGAACAGGCGCCCTAGGGACAGAGGTCAATCGAAGGGCTCCTACAAAGGCCGTCAGTGGCAGCCTGCCAACCAGAGGAGTAGTGCAACAGCAACAACAACAACTACTACACCAGGACAGGGTCAATGACTTAACTCTGATTCCGCCTACCAGGGATCAACTGGAAGCACCCTTGGGTGGAAAGCTGGCTTTATTCTCAAAAAACTGGCATTATATCACAAAGGATACATGGACACTGCAAATAATAGACAAAGGATACAGGTTCCACTTCCACACTTTGCCAAAAAGAGGCGGAATGCCAAACCTTCCACCAAATCAGAAGGTAGAGGCATTAAAACAAATCAGCAATTTACTTCAGATGAAAGCTATAGAAAAGGTACCAAGTTCAGAACAAGGCCAAGGATTTTACTCCAGACTATTCCTTGTACCAAGAAAGGAAAATCAATGGAGGCCTATTCTCGACCTGTCTGCACTGAACACTTATCTCATTGTGCCAAAATTCAAAATGCTGACCCTACAGCAACTTCTTCCCATGTTGGGCAAGGAGTCTTGGCTGGTGACTCTAGATCTCAAGGAGGCATACCTGCACGTCCCTATTCGACCAAACTGCAGAAGACACCTCAGATTTCTTGCAGGATCAGAGCATTATCAATTCTCAGCATTGCCCTTTGGCTTATCTACTGCGTCCAGAGTATTCAGGAAATGCCTGGCATCAGTAATTGCACATTGCAGACTACAGGGAATTCAAATTTACCCATACCTGGACGACTGCCTAATACAAGCGGACATCAAGGAAAATTTGATAAAGGACTTGGCCTATGCCATACACCTGCTACAGACCTTGGGCTACACAGTCAACATCCAAAAGTCAAGACTAGTACCATCCCAAAGGATAACCTTTTTGGGTGCAGATCTGGACACAACCACCCAAATGGCCTTTCTCACAGAAGAAAAACAAAAACAACTTCCAGATTACTTCATGACTCTGACAAGACAAACTCAGCTTACTGCAAGGAAAATCATGCAGGCCCTGGGTTACATGGCATCCTGCATAATTCTAATACCACATGCCAGGCTGCATATGAGGAAATTACAATGGTACCTCCGGAGTGTATGGTCTCAGCACAGTCACAGTTTAGAAACCATGATACCAATCATTCCATGCCTTCAAAAGGAATTCCTGTGGTGGGCTCAGGCCTGCCAGTCCAACAGAGGGTTGCCTTTCAACAAACCAAAACCAAGGCAGACCATCACCACGGATGCCTCAGACCAAGGATGGGGAGCACACATGGAGGACAAATGTATCCAAGGCCTATGGCCTCAAGGACAGCTAAGCATGCACATAAACCAAAAGGAAATGCTGGCAGTGAGGCATGCAATCGAGGCATTCAAACCCTTCCTCCAACAAGGACACCTGCTAATAAGGACAGACAACACCACGGTCATGTGGTACATAAACAAGCAGGGAGGCACACATTCTTACCCTCTATGCCGGATGGCTATGAATCTGTGGGAACTATGCCTGAATCTCAATATCCAACTACAGGCCCAATTCGTGCCAGGGAAAGAAAATGCACTGGCGGACAGCTTAAGCAGAACTACCATGGATGCACACGAATGGATGCTGCACCCAGACATCTTCCAACTCATAACAAAGACATGGGGAATGCCGGAGATAGATTTGTTCGCCTCCCCACTCAACAATCAACTGAAGACATTCTGCTCAAGGACATACCACCCACAAGCTTGGAGGGTGGACTCTCTCTTTCAGCTGGAAAGCCCTAACAGTATATGCCTTCCCACCTCTCCCATTGATGTACAGGGTTCTACTGAAGATCAGGGAGGAACAGTCAAAAGTGATACTAATAGCTCCGGACTGGCCAAGACAACACTGGTATCCATTATTGAGAAGCATGTCTCAGGCAAAATCATGGCCTCTCCCCCTATGGCCTCTTCTTCTGACGCAGAACAATTTCAAGACCCTGCATCCCAACTTGAAAACATTGCAACTAACTGCCTGGAAAATTCCTTAAATCCCAATCACACTGTTTTATCTCAGAGGGTGAAGGAAATTATCCTGGAGGCTCGCAGGCCTTCCACAAGGAAGACATACTCAGCTAAATGGAAGAGATTTCTCATTTGGAGCACATCAAAGGGCACAGATGTCACAGTGGCAAACTTAACACATATCCTAGAATACTTAGCAGAATTGTTCCACAATGGCCTGTCCTATTCTTCCATTAAGATTCATGCTTCAGCAATTTCAGCAGAATAAAATGTGGATCCACCTATCTTCTCACACCCTCTCCTCAGACAATTTCTGAGAGGGATCAAAAATATTAAACCTCCAAGAAGACCCCCTCTACCTGCCTGGGATCTCAACTTTGTGCTGGAGAAGCTGACACTACTTCCTTTTGAACCAGCAGCATCAGCGGATCTACAATTTCTATCTTGGAAAACTGCATTCCTTCTGGCAATCACTTCAGCCAGAAGAGTATCTGAGTTACAAGCATTAATGGCAGTGCAGCCTTTTCTTATTTTCCACCAGGACAGGGTGTCACTAAGAACCAATCCTACTTTTATGCCAAAGGTGGTATCTAGGGTATCCTTGAACCAAGCTATTCATTTGCCTATGTTCTTCCCTAATCCACAGAATAGAGGGGAAAAACTTTTGCACACCCTGGATATACACAGACAACTACGCTACTACTTGGACAGAACAAAAACTAGCAGAAAAACTGACCAACTTTTTGTAGCATATGCAACTGGGGTGCAAGGAAGAGCAATTTCCAAACAGACAATTTCAAAATGGATAGGAAATTGCATTCGCTTTTGCTACTCCTTTCATGGAAAGGCAGTTCCTGAAAATATCAGGCCTCACTCCACAAGGGCCATGGCCACCACTACAGCCTTCCTACGGGGGGTGGCTACCAAGGACATTTTAGAAGCTGCTACTTGGAGCTCCGTGCTTACATTTGCCAAGCATTACAATCTTCCTTTATACTCTAGATCCAGAGCAGGGTTTGCAACTGCAGTCCTGCAGGGGATCTTAACTACACCATCCTGTTCTTAGTACCTCCTCCCCCAGATTGGCTATGGTATTCTACCCATATGTTATGACTGCAGATGCATCCTTGAAGGACATAGTACAGTTTTGTACCTACCATAAATGTAGATGTCCGATAGGTATGCATCTGCAGTCAGGATTACCCTCCTTTCCCTCTGTGGTATTCCTAGGGTGCTTACCCCTCTTTTAGCTAGCTGGGGGAATCTATTATGGTGTATTTGTTTGTTTATGCATGTATATAATTTGCAAATGTTTGGAACTTTTCAGCATTTATCCAAATTTAGCCTTCCTAGAGGGCACCTGGCATCTGGGGCAAGAAAAACTGAGGAAAATGGCGTCGGCTGATGCTTTTATACCCCAGACGCTCTAACGTCGGGGAAAGTGCGACATCAGCCGAGGCCAGACCCAGACTTTGGAATCCGGCCGACCGAAGGGCTGCCTGAGGCAGGACAACCCATATGTTATGACTGCAGATGCATACCTATCGGACATCTACATTTATGGTAGGTACAAAACTGTACTTTCTGTTATTAGAAGGCATGCTTGGTTAAAGGAACAAAATCTGCCTGATCATGTTAAAGCAAAATTATTAGATGCACCATTACAGCATGATACTTTGTTTGGTACTAAAGCAGAAGAAGTATTGAAAAAAAATGGAGGATAAAGCAAAATCCATGCAGACAATCAAGGATTTCTTACAGGTACAGCCACCCAGATTTAGCAGAAACTGGCCTTCTAAAAATTGGTCCTTTCCAGTGTCAGACAGACCACAAAGAGGCAGATACAGGCATCCTAGAGGCAGAGGTCAGCCTCAAGGCTCATACAGGCCTAAACAATGGGGTGCTCCTACCTCCAAAAGCAGAGAAGACAAATCACAACCTTACAGTAAACTGTCCCGATGACTTTCCTCTACCAGATCCAAGCACTTTTCTTTTGGCAGCCCCCTTAGGGGGAAAACTAGCTCTTTTCTCTTCAAATTGGAAAAGGATTACCCAAGACAAATGGGTCCTGAATATAGTGTCCCAAGGCTACAGGTTCTATTTCCACACTCTACCAAGGTCAAAAGGTATGCCAGACCTGCCACATAATCAATGGGCAGAGGCACAAAAACAAATTACATCCCTCATGGACTTGAGGGCCATTCAGCAAGTACCGCAACAAGAGCAGGGGCAAGGATTTTACTCCAGACTTTTCCTAGTACCCAGAAAGGACAAAACCTGGAGACCAATACTGGACCTGTCTATACTAAATACATTTCTGGAAGTTCCAAAATTCAAGTTGTTGACTCTACAGCAGCTACTGCCCATGCTGGGCAAGAAGGCTTGGCTCGTAACTTTGGACCTAAAAGAGGCATACCTGCATGTCTCCATCAGACAATCTTGCAGAAGATACCTCAGATTCATAGCTGGCTCAATGCATTACCAATTCTCTGCACTGCCCTTTGGCTTATCTACTGCGCCCAGGGTCTTCACAAAATGCCTAGCACCAGTAATTGCGTTTTGCAGACAAAAAGGAATTTAAATATATCCCTACTTGGATGACTGCGTAATTCAAGCAGAGAACAAAGACATTCTTCTAAAGCATCTGATGTTTGTAAAAAGATTACTAATTGGCCTAGGGTACACAGTAAACGAGAACAAATCAAAACTAGTGCCCTCTCAAGAGATAATATTCCTGGGTGCAAGCCTAAATACAACTGCTCAGATGGCTTATCTCACGCCAGACAAACAAAAGCAACTAGCTACTTACTTCAAAAATTTGGCAACAAAAACCCACTTAACTGCAAGGAAAATCCTGCAGGCCTTGGGTTTCATGGCATCCTGCATTCTACTAATTCCATATGCCAGACTGCATATGAGGAAACTACAATGGTATCTAAAAATTGTTTGGACTCAGCATTGCCACAGTCTGGAGACAGTAATTGCACTCATGCCCTGCCTGCAACAGGAGTTTTGATGGTGGAAAGAAGCCGGTCACCACAACAAGGGTCTGCCATTCAGTTTACCCACAGCCAGACAGACACTGACAACGGATGCTTCAGATTATGCCTGGGGAGCCCATATGGCAGGAAAAGGTATTCAGGGCACATGGTCTGCAAACCAGATGCATCTTCACATCAATCAAAAAGAGATGCTAGCTGTACAAAATGCCCTGACAGCTTTCAAGGACCTGCTTCATCCAGGACAATTACTAATAAAGACAGACAACACTACAGTTATGTAGTACATAAACAAGCAGGGAGGTACACATTCCTACCCCCTCTGCAGACAAGCAATGACCTTATGGGACACAGCACTGGCATCTCAAGTCCACCTGCAAGCGCAATTCCTGCCAGGAAAAACAAATACTCTGGCAGACGAACTAAGCAGAAACCTCTTGGATCCCCACGAATGGAAACTGGACCCACAAGTCTTCAGCGTGATAATAAAGAGATGGGGATGCCCAGACATAGATCTATTTGCCTCCCCTCACAACTACCAACTACAGAGATTTTGCACAAGGATTTATCACAAGCAAGCATGGAAAGAGATTTTGCACAAGGATTTATCACAAGCAAGCATGGAAAGTGGACACCCTATCCTTCAGCTGGAAAAATCTAACAGTATATGCTTTTCCCCCACTGCCTCTCCTTCCCAGGGTACTCCTAAAGGTCAGACAGGAGAAGCCAAACATGATACTGACTGCACCAGACTGGCCACGCCAGCACTGGTACCCAGTCCTGAAGAGCTTGACTCAAGGTCCAGCATGGATATTGCCTCAAACTTCTCAATTGCTGACCCAACAAAACAGTCAGATCCTGCACAGCCAACTCAGGACCTTAAATCTGGCAGCATGGCAGATAATGTAACCATTCAGAGCACTCCACTTACAAAAGCTGTTATGGACGTTATCTTGGAGGCCAGAAGGCCCAGTACCAGAAAATCCTATGCAGAAAAATGGAAGAGATTCTCTGCTTGGAACCAGGAACAAGGCATAGACACGCGTGTACCAAATATCCCTCAGATTTTCCAATACCTAACTGAGATGCTAAACAAAGGCCTTTCTTTCTCATCTATTAAGACTCACGCCTCTGCCATTTCAGCCCATTACAATACGGAACCACCAATCTTTTCTCATCCTTTACTAAGGCAGTACCTCAGAGGAGCCAAAAACATTAGGCCTCCAAGGAGAGCACCAATTCCGGCCTGGGACCTCAATTTTGTTTTGGAAAAACTCACACTGCCTCCTTTCGAGCCAGAATCAACAGCAGATATAAAATTCTTATCCTGGAAAACAGCTCTGCTCCTAGCAATAACCTCTGCAAGATGAGTCTCAGAGCTGCAAGCACTCATGGCTGTGGAACCTTTCATCATTTTCCATCCAGACAATGTTTCCCTGAGGACGAACCCTACATTTATGCCTAAGGTGGTGTCCAGTGTGGCCCTCAACCAAACCATTCACTTGCCAACCTTTTATCCTAATCCACAGAACAAGGGTGAGAAAATTCTGCATTCTTTGGACATACACAGGCAGCTACTTGGACAGAACTAAAGCTTTCAGAAAGACTGAGCAACTTTTAGTGTCATATGCTGCAGGTTCACAGGGAAAGGCTATCTCAAAACAGACCATTTCTAAGTGGATAGGCCATTGCATCCATTTCTGCTATTTTCATCATGGCAAATCAGCGCCTAAGGACATTAGGCCTCATTCCACCAGAGCAGCAGCCACTTCAGCAGCCTTCCTCAGAGGAGTACCAACCAAAGATATCTTAGAGGCTGCAACTTGGAGTTCAGTGCACACCTTCACAAAGCACTACCATTTACCACTCTATTCTAAGTCCAGAGCAGGCTTTGCCACTGCAGTTCTGCAGGGCCTCATACCTTCTCCAAATCCTATTTAGACCAGCTACCCTACCTCAGCTTTGGGATTCTACCCAAGAGTAATGACTGCAACAGTGAAACACGATGAACATAGTACAGTTGTGTACCTACCATAAATGTAGATGTTAGAGGGTATTCACTGTTGCAGTCCAGGTTACCCACCCACCATCCCCCCTTTCCTTTGTGGGACTTAACTACACTTCTCTATCCTATACAACCTTTTTGGTGTATTTGCTTGTAGATGAAGGACATGTTACTTTTGTGCATGTATTTTTATTGGCAAATTCTTTCAGCCTTCCAATTTAGGGGCACCTGACATCTGGGGCAAGAAAAACTGAAGAAAATGGTGTCAGCTGCTTCTTTTATACCCCTGGCGCACTGACGTCAGGGAAGAGGCGACAGCAACCGATGCCGGACCTAGACTTTGGAATCTGGCTGACTGCGGGTAGCCTGCCAGCAGGATAACCCAAGAGTAATGACTGCAACAGTGAATACACTCGAACATCTACATTTATGGTAGGTACACAACTGTACTTTTCAGGGATCCTAACAAGATTTAATCAAATTGGTGGAAGACCTCATTAACATTGTAAGGTCCAGAAAGCTTTGTGGGATATTACCCAGGGAAAAGAAAAAGACAACCCCCCCCGAATACTTCCCTGATCCACTGCATACAGAAGAAGAGTCTGACTTGGATGACTCTGCATCTGAAGAAGGTCCTTGGTGCACCTTATATAAAGAATCAGATTCAGAGGAAAATCTCCCCTCTGCCTCCACACCTGAAGACCTCAGTTTTGGGGAGAAACTTCATGCTATGCGACAACGTTTTCAGTGGGAAACACAAAAATACCCTCAGGCCAAAAAGAGAGTCAGAGAGTTCTTAGACCTCCCTGAGCACAAACCTCTAGCAATCCCACCTATTTTGGAAGTACAGGAAGATGTTTTCCAGGATGCCTTTTTAAATTCTGATTTGCTCACAGCTGCACCCGGAAAGCCTGACTGGTTCTTAAGGGTACATGACTCTCATAAATATCTATTCAAAAACCCAACTGCTGACCCTGAAGTGGTCAGCCCAGAGCCTAAGGGGTCTAGGGTTAATACCTCTAGGAACTCTTTACTTACTGACAAAGAAAGTAGAGTTCATGATAGATTTGGAAAGAAAGTGTACACTTCAGCTACCCTTACTATGAAGGCCCTCAACTGTCAATTCCATATGATCAAATACCAGCAAAGTATTCTCAACCAACTAAAACAAGGCTGTCAGGTCTAGAGGATAAAAACCTTTCTAAGGAACTTTTACATCTGTGCCATTCCAATTTTCAAGTAGCTAAACTCTCCCTACACTGTGGGTATGATGGCATGGAAGCCTCCTGCAGGACAGCTGTCAGTAGCACAGTGATCAGGAGACATGCTTGGCTTAGAGGGCAACCTCACCCTGATCATATAAAAGCTAATCTCCTGAATGCACCCCTTGACAAAGAATGCCTTTTTGGTACAAAAGCTGAAGCAGTCCTCAAAAAAATGGAGGATAAGGAAAATCCAGGAAAAAGGTAATGGAATTACTATAAGTGCAACCCCCGAGGTTCAGTAGGAATTTTCCAGCCAAGCATTGATCTTTTCCCACCCAATCTAGAAGCAAGCAGAGAAAACTCAGAGGGACAGAACACCCAAGCATAGACTACAACAGCAAAGATCTAGGCAGTGGAATTCAGAGTCTCACAGGGAATGGAGTACTAGGACACCTCCCCCTGCCAGAGAGCAATTCTGACTCTTCGCTACCATCTCCCCTCCCCGACCCCACTCTAAAGCTAGAAAGACTGTCCCTTCTCTATCACAACTAGACCCATGCCACTTCAGATCAGTAGGTTCTAAATATTATTGCCACAGGTTACAAACTCATTTTCAAAAAGCCTTTAAGATTCTCAAGGTACCCAGATGTACCCCAAATTAAAAAAAACTCAGGCTCTAGAACAAATTCAGATTTTGTGTACCCCAGGAGCAGTGGCACTACTTCCAGAAGATTAAAAATGGAACAGATTTTATTCAAGACTCTTCCTAGTACCCAGAAAAGAAGGGTCTTGGTGTCCCATTCTGGACCTGTCCAACTTAAATCTATTTCTCAGGGTACCAAAATTCAAAATGTTGACTCTGCAGAAACTACTCCCCATGCTAGCCCCTCATGCATTCATGGTTTCATTAGACCTAAAAGATGATTATCTGCACATTCCCATATCAAAGTCACATAGAGCAAGCTCCAGTCACTATCATTTTCCAGCTCCGCCTTTAAACTGTGTAGTGCTGCAGGGGCTTTCACAAAGTGCTTAGCTCCTTCCATTGTTTCTGCAGGACCAAAGGGTCCAGATTTTCCCATACCTGGAAGATTGCTTAACACAGGCCTCAGGCCTGTCACAGATTCTCAAAGACCTAAAATTCACACCGGACCTCCTAACCTCTCTCTGGTTCATTCTAAACCTAAAGAAGTCCATCACTGCGCACTCCAAACAGATAGTTTTCATAGGGGCACTCTTGAGCTCTTCCCTGCAAAAGGCATTCCTCCTCCCAAACAAAGTCACCTTTTTTACTAGTTACTTCCAGAACTTACAGCACAAACAGTACATAACAGCCAGAGAATTCCTTAGAGCTCTTGAGTACATGGCATCTTGTATCTTCATGGTCCCACTACCCAGACTGCACATGAGGAAGCTTCAGTGGTATGTAAAGAATATGTAGTGCCAGAACACTCTGTCCCTGGACACCAAAACACACCTGATACCTTGCCTCAAGCAAGAGCTCACATGGGGGGTACAGTCTTGCAGCCAGAATCAGGGCTTGCCCTTTAAAAATCACTCCTCAGGCCCAAACCCTTACCACAGATGCCTATGACATTGCATGGGGGGGCCAATGCCCAACATTTCCAAATCCATGAGGTATGGTATACCCAGATCAAGAGGAAGAATATAAACTGGAAAGAACTCATGGCAGTTACAAAAAGGCTTACTGGTCGTCAAAGAGAAATGGATACCAGGGGCTCTGGTAGTACAAACAGACAACACCACAGTCATGTGGTACATAAACAGACAAGGAGGCACACACTCCTACACCCTGTGCCGTCTAGCTATGCAAGTGTGGGAGACAGCACATTCTCTGAAACTTCACCTCTTAGCACAATATCTGCCAGGGGAACAAAACACTTTTGCAGATCACCTCAGCAGGAACTTGACAGACCCCTATGAGTGGCACCTATACCAGGATATCTTTCTCAACATAGCTCAAAAATGGAAACCCCACAGTTGGACCTGTTTGCCAGCAAGGACAATGTGCAACTGGAAAAATTCTGTACCAGGACAAGACAGGCATCGGCATGGAGAACGGATGCCTTCTCCTTCCCATGCACACACCTCTTCATTTAGGTATTTCCCTCCTTCCAGTTCTGTCTTGAGTCCTTCTAAAGATAAGAGAAGAGGGCTGAAGGACCATTATGATAGTACCAACTGACCCAGACAACACTGGTTTCCCCTGCTCATCCAGCTCACCAATCAGAAACTGTGGCAGTTGCCACAGAGGGTAGACCTCCTCACCCAATATAAAGGGAGGACTGTGCACCCCAATCTGCAGACTAAACCTTCAGCTTGGATTATCCAACAGCACCAAACTGCTACACCAGTTTGCCAACAGGTGCAAAACTTTCTGAAGGAGCCCAGAAGATCTAGCAATAGGAAATCTTACTCAGCCAAATGGAAAAGGGTCTATTTGGTGCCAGAAGCACCACCTTGAGTCAAGCTCAGCTAACATTTCAACCATCCTGGATTACCTGGCCAGTCTAGTGGATAAAGGCCTTTCCTACTCCTCCATAAAAGTACATGCTTCAGCCATCTCTGCTCACATTCCTGTTTTCTTCCTACAATCTTCTCACACTCCCCCCTCCTGAAACAATTTCTTATGGGTGTCATTCACAGTAGGCCCCCAGGAGGAAACCCACCCCTCCACAGGACCTCAACTATGTGCTAGAAAAATTGACTTTGCCTCTTTCTGAACCAGCAGCTACTGGTTCTATAAAATGTCTCACTTGAAGACTGCTCTTCTTTTAGCTATTACTTTGGCTAGAAGGGTCTCAGAGTTACAGGCCCTAATGGCAGTACAGCCTTTCATTATCTTCCATAAAGACAGGGTCTCCCTCAGGACTAATCCCTCCTTTATGCTGAAGGTGGTAACTAATGTGTCTTTAAATCAAGCCATCCATTTGCCAATCTTGTTTCCCAAGCCTCAGGACAGGGGAGAAAGAATACTGCACTCCTTGGATGTGCACATAATGTCATGCTTCTACCTAGACAGAACAAAATCCTTAAGAAAATCAGATCAGCTGTTCATAACCTTTGCCCCCAGATCTGAAGGAAAACCAGCTTCTAAACAGACCATTTCCAAATGGATTACCAACTGTAATTCTTTCTGCTACAGCAATCATGGCAAAAGAAAGTCCTGATTTGGTTAGACCTCACTCTACCAGGGCCACAGCTAGTTTTACAGCTTTCCTTAATCAGGTCCCCACCAAAGACATTCTGTCAGCTTTCTCAAAATCCCGAGCAGGATTTTGTCTCTGCAGTCCTGCAGGGAATCCTCTCTGCTCCTTGATCTCCATCCACCCTCATTTAAGCTTTGCAAATCTTCCCAACTGTCAGGACTGCAACAGTGAAAACATGAAGAACATAGTGCAATTATGTACACTTACCATGAATGTAGATATTCGAGTGTATTCACTGTTGCAGTCTTCTTTCCCTCCCTCCTACCCCCCTTAGCCTACCAAGTAGGCTTAGAATTTCCAAATATAATAACCTTGAGCACTTTCCCAGGCTACCCTGGGTTAGGTACCCCCTATTTTTGTGTTCATCTGTACTTGACTCCGAGCTCCTCCTACATGGGACCAAAAAAATACTGAAGTGATGACGCATGCTGGCTACCTTTAAACCCGAGTGTACTGTCGTTGGTTAAGGCACCCGCCAGCCTGGTAGACAAAATAAGTTTATTTGGTAGTCAGGCCAGCTTAGGGCTTTCACGGCAGGAAATTCCAAATGTCAGAACTGCAACAGTGAATACACTCAAACATCCACATTTATGGTAAGTGTACTTTCTTTTGATTAGCTGAAATAGTTTAAATAGGATGAAAGAAATACTGAAGACAAAACATTCATAAATTTATAAAAAATAACCATATTTTGAAACCAATGGTTAAAACAAATGGGGTAAATGAGAGTCCCTTTTTAATGTATGTATTTTATTTATTTAGTTAGTTTGTTTACCGGGGCAGTACACTGATCACAACAGACCATTTGCAGGCACAGTCCAGGTGAAAAACATTCACAAAAAAATGAAACGGAGCAAATTCACAAACATGAATTAATCATAACAGGTAGAACGCCCCACAGACAACTGAAACAGTGAATAAGTATTATTAACAGAGTAGAAAAAGAAATGTGAATTAATTTTAGTAGTAAGAATGAGAGGGAAGCAGCAGGTAAAAACAGAGGGTTGAAGTAGAAGTGATGTAGGTGGGGGGGTTACTAGGTGATGTGTCCAGTGGAAAAGCAGAAAGAAATTTAATAGAGGTTGTCTTTGACTACTAAACAAGGCTAACAAATAGTTTGGTATGTGATAAATGTAAGTCTTACATTTTGAATGGCTTTGAATATTACATCTTCCTCTGTACAGCTTTCTCCCTCCTCAGGTTTACCAAGATTAATTCTGTGTCATTCGTTCGATATGCATAGTAGTCTAAATGAAAACTCTTAATGCCTCAGAGAAACACAGTCTTAAAATCTTGGCACTCCCAAAGTTGCAAAACACACAAAAACTTTTTTTTTTTTTTTTGTCAAGAGGGAAAGCTCCCCCTGAACCTCTGATGTCTAAATATTCCAAGACTGTATAAACTTGGAGATGGTGGAAGGCAAAAGAAAGGTGGATAACAAAAGTAAAACTCGCCTTATTTCTCTTCTCTGAGTCCACAGTTCAGTGAATGTGTGACCTAAGCATGCTTCTTGTGAATTTTGCTGTGAACGAACTGTAAAGGTGTGAATCGTACCTGAAAAGGATCCAAGAACCAGTGTATTAAATCAGGTTATAAAATATAAAATAAGTAAACTGTACTTTACTTGCACTCTGCATCTGAAAATGTTTACAACTTCCTTTTATGGCTTTGTCTCCCTGCAAACTCCCAACCTCGACCATAGAGAACGTCATAAGTATAACCTCCACAACTACCACCATAGATGCTTTGGGTGTCAGCACTAGCTTAGTATGGCAAAGTGTAACTATTGATGAATTCTACAAGGTTAAAAGGATCACAGTTAAGTAAAGGCCTTGCAGAGTGATATACAGCTTAGATGGTGATGCTGAGACTTATACCTTGATCAGAAATGACCTAACCTAGTCTAATCAAGCACATTTTAAACATACCAATTCCAGGTTAGATACACTGATGTGAATTTCAGAAAAAAAGGAACATTAAATGGAATGTTTTCCTTTAAAAAAATAACCAGTGTAGTCAGCATGATGGTGCATGCAGGGTGTCTGCCTAGGCTGTCTGTCACTGAGTACAGGCCAGAACAGGCGTTCCAGCTGGGGATTAAGGGGTTGGGTGGATTAGCAGCTTAAGGCTTTCTCAGTTTCCTTAGGGGGAGGATTCAGTTTGCTGCATATAGTAGTGAGCCGTGAGGTACAGCATGAAGGAAAGTTGCAAGCAGCTGCTGGAAGATAAATGTGGGACAGATGAGATACGGGTCAGATGCCGGAACATGTCACCATGTTGTCCATTTTAGTGAATGTTAGGTATAGAAGGATGGGTCAGAGGGGAAGGCAAATCAATAAATGCTGGAGTCTTTGCTCCCATGGCTTCCTCTTGGATCTGCTACCCAGCTGTCCATTCCAGAGAAGTGAATGAGTTTTCTTTACAATCTTTGTTGGCACTTGGAAATCTGTGATCCACTGTGGGGTGGAGTTGGGGCAAAAAAGGAGGGCATAATTGTACCTTGCCCTCAGATTTCAAGCCCCTGATGTGAGTGAGTAGAAAGTGGCTATTTATTTGATCTACAGAAAACAAACAAAATCATATGAGCATGCAGCATATTGTAGGCAGTAAACTACCCAATAAATTACCAGCATTTCCTACTGGTTAGTGTGACACTGGAACTGAGTTTCCCATTTGTAAAAAGCAGACTTTGCACTTAAACCATTCTGCCTTACTGCTCTCCTGTAGGTTTCAGGGGCATTGCCAAGGTTTTGGGAATTATACCCCAGCTTCCAGAATTTAGCCTCCTCCCTCACAAGTGTAACCCCAATAAACCCCAGACAGTACAGGTCTTTGAGCAAAATACCTTTTTACTCCAGCAGAACATTAAATTCGACCACAACTCTTACACAACATAAATAAATTATATTTTAAAAGTATTTACTGTGGTATTTAAGGTGTTTTCCCGGTTAAGTCTATACATCAGACCATCTTCCTAAACAAGTGCTAGAGCCTCTTTCTCTTATTAGTGGACCAGCTCACCCCACCCCCAAGTCAAGACACACCTATAGGATTCCTTAAGAACTGAAATCCTGGCTGTCAGCCAGCACCGATGCATAAAACCAGGTCATGGCATCCAACATGAGACAGTACCACCATATTTGTACTATGATTTCTCTATTGAAGAAGGGAGGTGCTGTGATGTCAAAACACCACAAATACAGACCCATTTGTTTTAAAGAGGCAGTTATGCCTCTGGTGAACAAGGAAATATATATCATTCATGTTGTGTACTGAAGTTTAACTTTACACACGTATATTGAAGGGTTGCAGGGAGAGGAGAGTTCTGTCCAACACAGATTTTCATCCTTGAGTGAGAGTGGGCATGTGCCCTTCGCACTGGGGATCTTGTGAGTGATTCTGTTTTGCTTTCTTTGACCCAAGTCTGCTCCTGTACTTTTGTCATTGGTGTTATGTATGAAAATCCAACCATATTCCAAGGGCAACAGTCTGATAATATGCATGCATTACTTGTATGCAGATCTGTAGCCTTCCTTCCCTCAGTCATAACATTTCATGCTTTGCAGGTTGTATTTATTGCACGATTGTTCCTTGGGTTACTCATCTAGACTTTGGGTGCTGTAGATCAAAGTTTATTATCACAAAAGCCACACAACTGTAACTTTTAACATGCAATCACCTAGTGGTTCCAATGCTGTGTAGCGAACTGAATGTTCAGAGTCACAGGAAATAACTGATGTTCTTCATTTAATCACTGCTACAGTAGCCTTAGGTATATGGGTTGAATACTACAATGATTCAGCAGCTGGCCAGCTTCCAAAGCTTTCAGTACACCTTTCAAATGCCCAAAATGTTAGCCAACTTGAGATAAGCTAACTAAAAGTTAGGGTTATGCGCAAAGCCCTTCAGAGTGTTCCTAACTCTAAAGAGTACACTTCTCTGAGGGCTTCTGAGGATCATTATTTGTCTAACACTGTTCCATTGCTGGGTAGAAAAGTTCCCTTCAGAGAAATAAACTTCCAGTTTATCTTTTTGTGACAGAAAATTTACTTTTTCCATGAAATGTAATTGCTTAAGCTTAGAAAAAGTGTTTTTATTGACTGTCATGTGGCTTCTGTTCACATTTAAATGGGACCATTACTGTTTTTACTTTTTGTGGTAAAAAATTGTTAAAACTCAATTTAGACTACTTTTTCTGTGGACAAACTAATGAGGTTCTTCATGTTTCACTGTTGCAGTCATTACATTTGGGTTATCTGCTTGCAATTAGCCCTCAGTCGGCCTGATTAACAAAGTCTTGGGTCCTGCATCGGTTGCTGTCCCTTCTTCCATGATGTCAGGTCGTCAGGGGTATAAAACATGCAGCCGATGCCATTACATCAGTCTTTCTTGCTGTGCGGTGCCCGAAGCAGAAGCAGTTCGCAAGTGCCAGTCGGCCGACTCCTGAAATTTTTGTTTTCGAGTTTCAGAACTGAAGTCTTCAACTAAAGCTAAGTACCCCGTTGGGGAAACTTTTTCTTGCTCCTTACCGATGTCAGTAAAAGTTAATAATTGCATTAATTGTGAAAAGCAAATACCTCAAAGATTTTAATTCGTACTGTATTCCTAGCCTAGGCCCTGACCACGACATACCTTGCTGTCGGTTTTGTGCTTTATTTAATCAGCGCACTATCTGTCGTCGGTATATTTTTGCCTCTAAATATTTCGGTTCTTGGTTTAATTATCCAGAAATGTCATCGGTTAGCCATCCGACCACCGGGATTCTGAAAAAATGCAAAGATAAAGACAGAGACAGGCCGCTGAGGTCCAAAACTGCCGACGATGCTTCTCCTAAGCCAGTTGCCAGTTCGCCGGTACTCAGTGAGATGCTTTCGCATCCCTTGATACCTGCTACTTCTGATTCGCAGGCCTCTACTAAGACCCATTCGGAGTCCGGTATGCCGCGAGATGCTTCAACTATGGAACCTGCGGATGTCTCTACCTTGGATGGGACCAGAGCCGCTGTGCAGGCACTGGCTTCTGAGGGTGTATTCAGGCCTATGGACTTGCATATTAAACCGACGCCTCCTTCTTTACTTAGGCCTAAAGCTCGATCAATGTCTAAAAAAAATGCCACCCAGGCCACATGCTCAGGCCTCTAGGCCTAAAAAACAAATGATAAGAATGGCTAAAGATCTAATAACTCTAATTAGGGGTAGCCAACCCCCCCCCCCTTCTAAGAGGCCTAGGACTAAAGTTGATTATGAATCTTCCGATCAGGATTCTGTTTTTTCTGATGGTCTGGATTTGCCCTTATCTAATTATGAAGATTCTGATGCAGAGGACTCCATTCCCTCTGCTTCCCTTCCTGAGGATTTTTCTTTTGGGGAAACCTTACATACTCTAAGGGAGCATTTCCACTGGGAAAGCCAGGATTTTTCTGATTCAAAAAAAGAGGCGTAGGGATTTCCTTCTCCTACCTCAGCATAGGTCTTTAGCTATCCCTCCTGTACTAGACATTGTTGATGATGCTTTGTTGGAATCTAGTTTGGCCCCTGATTCCCTGCCTCCTGCTCCCAGAAAACCTAACCGATACTACAGGGTCCCTGAGTCCCACAAGTTCCTTTTCAAAAATCCTATTGCAGATCCAGAGACTATTTCACAGGTGCCCACGGGCATTAAGGCTTCTACTGCTAAAATCCTACCCCTTCTGATAGAGACTCCAGGGCACTGAATAGATGGGGCAAGAAGGTTTACACTTCTGCAACCTTGGCCATTAGGGCTTTAAACTGCAAATTTCATATGTTAAAGTATCAGCAACATGTTATTGGACTGCTTAAACAGAAAATTATGTTGATTCCTGACTGTGTGGAAAATAAAGAATTACATGAGTTAATGCATTCTGCTGAACAAGTTGGAAAACATACTTTGCAATGTGGTTTTGATTCATTAGAGGCCTCTTGCAGGGCTGCTGTTACTGGGTCTGTGCTCAGAAGGCATGCTTGGCTTAAGGAGCAATCTTTGCCTGATCATGTTAAAGCTAAATTGTTGGATGCTCCTTTAAATCAGGACCGCCTGTTTGGCAACAAGGCTGATGAAGTTCTTAAAAAAATGAAAGATAAAGCTAAATCTATGCAAACTGTTAAAGATTTTTTACAAGTTCAGCCTCCTAGATTTAGTAGGCACTGGCCATCTAAGAATTGGTCCTTTCAAGCCCCTTCCAGGTCTTTTCAAGCCAAATCCAGACATAGCAAAAACCCCAGGTTTCAGTCCCAGGGGACACACAGAACTAAGCAGTGGGGGGCCTCCACTTCCAAATGTGGGAACAATAAGACTCCCCCCTATGGTAAACTGTCTCAATGACTTCCTTTTCAAATTTCCAAGCACTTATCAACTGACTGCCCCTTTGGGGGGAAATATTGCTCTTCATGCAAAGAATTGGGAACTCATTACCCAGGACAAATGGGTTTTAAATATAGTGTCCCAGGGATACAGATTTCATTTCCACACGTTGCCAACACCAAGTGGGTGGCTGGACCTACCCCCAAATCAGTGGGCAGAGGCCCAAAAACAAGTACTTTCTCTCTTAAGCATGGGGGCTATTCAACTGGTACCAGAAGAGGAAAAGGGACAAGGTTTCTACTCGAGACTTTTCCTGGTACCCAAAAAAGACAATTCATGGCGTCCTATCCAGGATCTGTCTACTCTAAACACCTTTTTGGATATTCCAAAATTCAAGATGCTGACTCTTCACCAATTACTTCCTATGCTAGGCAAAGATACCTGGTTGGCAACACTAGATTTAAAAGAAACATATCTACACATCCCAATCAGGGAATCTTGCAAAAGATACCTACGCTTCAGAGCAGGCTACATCAGTTCTCTCCACTGCCCTTTGGCTTATCTACTGTGCCCAGGGTATTCACAAAGTGCCTAGCTCCAGATGTCCTTCAAGAATGCAACTGCAGTCATAACATGTGGGTTGTCCTGCCTCAGGCAGCCCTCGGTCGGTCGGATTCCAAAGTCTGGGTCCGACGTCGGCTGATGTCTCATTTCTCTCCGACGTCAGAGCGGCTGGAGTACATAAGCATCAGCCGACGCCATTTTCTTCAGTCTTTCTTTCCGCGCGGTGCCCAAAGCAGAAGCAGTTCACAAGTGCCGGTCGGTCAGCTCCTGTATTCTACGATACCAAAGTCATCAAAAAAGCTAAGTACCCCGTTGGGGGCCTTTTCTTGCCTCAGCCGATGTCAGAAATTACTGAAAAAGTTAACAATTGTATTTCTTGTGGTAAACAAATACCTCATAAGGATTTCCACTCTTACTGTCTCTCCCTTGCCTGGGCCCAGACCACGACGTCTCGGCCTGTGTAGCCTGTGCTCGCTTCAACAAGCGCACTCTCAGGCGCCGGGCGGAGTTCGCTGAAGATTTCTTCGGCGATAATTTTGCTTACACCATGCCGTCGGATCTCCCGACATCGCAAACTCCCAAAAAGCGTAAAGACCGGGACCGACATCCTCGGCCCGCGTCTACTACCGACTCCATGCCAAAACATACCGCGAGTGCTCCGGTTCCCTCTGAGACGGTCTCTCCACCGCTCCGAACCGAAGACACCGCATTACCGGTGACTCCGATTCCAGACATTACTCCGACGCCAGTTATAGATTTTCCTCCGGATACCGAAACCGAGGAAATGCCCGAGACCATTGCTGTAGACAAGGTCACTCCTGCACGTGGAGCTGCCAGGCCCCCTATGGCCATGTCTATTAAGACCTACACTAGGGCTAAGGCAGCCAGCAAAACAAAGCATACTACTTCTAAATCTTTACCTCAGCCGACTCCAGAGACACAAATTATGTCCATGGCTGCTGATTTAATTTCCATGATTAGAGGTTCACAGGCCCATCCTGAGAGAGGATCCCAGCCCCCTCCTGATAAGAGGCCCCGGGTTGAACCCTCTGACCCTACTCCTTCAGATGAAGATTCTGAGGGCTCTGTCCACTCTGATAGCCAGGAAGAGCTCTTTCAGACCTATGAGGACTCGGATGCAGAAGATTCCATCCCCTCGGCCTCCCCTCCTGAGGATATTTCTTTTGGGGAAGTTCTGCACACCATGAGGGAACATTTCAAGTGGCAAGGTCAGGAATATTCTGACTCTAGGAAACGCCTTAGGACTTTCCTTAAGAAGCCTCAGCACAGGCCCTTAGCTATTCCTCCTGTACTTGATGTTCTGGATGATTTGTATTCTGACTCTAGTGCTACCCCTGATTCTCTTCCTCCTGCTCCAGCCAAGCCAGACGGGTATTACAGGGTCCCAGAAACTCATTCCCATTTAATCAGGGCCCATACTGCTGATTTGGAAACTATTTCACAGGGGCCTAAAGGAGTTTCAGCCTCCACCTCGAAAAATCCTTTGCCCTCCAACAGGGAAGCTAGGTCATTAGAGAGATGGGGCAAAAAGGTTTATACATCCACTACCTTATCTATGAGAGCTTTAAATTGCCTTTTTCATATGTTACAATATCAGGATTATCTGTTAGAAGATTTACAAAAAACATTAGCCACTCCTGATCCTTTAGACAGGAATACTTTGCAGGAAGCTGTACATAACACTCAGCAAGTAAGCAATCACTTCCTGCAGTGTGGATATGATGCACTGGAAGCTTCATGTAGGGCAGCTATGACAGGGGCAGTCATTCGTAGACATGCTTGGTTAAAGATCAACCTCTACCAGATCATGTAAAAGCAAAACTTCTGGATGCACCTTTGGAAAAGAACAAGCTTTTTGGTGCAAATGCCAAGGATGTGTTAAAGACCATCGAAGAAAAAGCAAAATCAGTTCAGACAGTGAAAGATTTCCTCCAGGTTCAACCCCCCAGATTCAGTAGGAATTGGCCTTCAAAAACTGGTCCTTTCCTAATCCAGAAATGTTTCAAAGGGGTAAGAACAGACGTGGCGAGGAAGAGGCCAATACAGAGGCCCTTACAGGGGCGACAATGGCAGCCAGGAAACCAAAGAAGTGACGAGGGGTTTCACCTGCCACACAACCACAATCTCAATGACTTTCCTCTACCGCCTACCAGGGAACAACTAGAAGCTCCCTTGGGCGGGAAGTTATCTCTGTTTGCAGAAAACTGGCACAGACTGACAAAGGACAAATGGATTTTGGACATTATAGACCGAGGGTACAGGTTTCATTTTCAAACCTTACCAAGAAAATAAGGCATGCCAAACCTACCACAAAATCAGAGGGCAGAGGCTATCAAGCAAATCACTCTGCTGACTCGGATGAAAGCAATAGAAAGAGTTCCACAACAAGAACAAGACCAGGGGTTTTACTCAAGACTGTTCCTTGTTCCAAGAAAAGAATCTCAATGGAGACCAATACTGGACTTGTCCGCATTAGACACCTTTCTCATAGTACCAAAGTTCAAAATGCTGACTTTACAGCAACTCCTTCCCATGCTGGGCAAGGGGTCGTGGCTGATTACTCTGGACCTCAAGGAGGCATACCTGCATGTCCCTATCAGACACAGCTGCAGAAGATACCTCAGATTTCTTGCAGGGCCAGAGCATTATCAATTCTCAGCATTGCCATTTGGCTTATCTACTGCGCCCAGAGTATTCACAAAATGCCTGGCTTCAGTAATTGCTCATTGCAGGCTCCAGGGGATACAAATTTACCATACCTGGACGACTGCCTCATACAAGCGGACGACAAATTGATGTTGACAAAAAACCTGGATTATGTCATACGATTACTTCAAGCTCTGGGATACACAGTCAACTTCCAAAAGTCAAGACTGCAGCCATCCCAGCAAATAATCTTCTTAGGAGCCAAACTAAACACAGCCTCTCAGATGGCTTACCTGACAGAAGACAAGCAAGAGAAGTTAACTCATTATTTCAAAGGTTTAGCAAAACTCACCCAGATGACTGCAAGGAGATTCCTACAGGCCCTGGGTTACATGGCATCCTGCATTCTCCTGGTTCCATTCGCAAGACTACACATGAGAAAGCTTCAATGGTACCTAAAAAGCATTTGGTCTCAACACAGCAACAACTTGGAGACAATCATACCACTCATTCCATGCCTACAAAAGGAATTCCTATGGTGGGCCTCGGTGAGCCAGGCAAACACAGGTATGTCATTCAAAAAACCACAGATAACACAGACCATGACTACAGACGCCTCAGACCTTGGATGGGGGGCGCACATGGAAGGCAGGTGTATACAAGGGCAATGGTCTCCAAAGGAAACACATCTGCATATAAATCAAAAGGAAATGCTGGCAGTAATGCATGCCATCGAGGCCTTTCAACACCAACTCCAGCAAGGCCATTTACTGATACGGACAGACAACACCACGGTGATGTGGTACATAAACAAGCAAGGGGCACCCACTCTTACCCCTTTGCAGACTGACAATGCAGCTTTGGGAGAAATCACTGAGCCTAAACATCCAGTTACAATCCCAGTTTGTTCCAGGAAAAGACAATGTGTTGGCGGACAGCCTAAGCAGGAATTTCACAGATCCACATGAGTGGAGGTTACATCCGAAGGCCTTCAGACAACTCATTTCGACATGGGGCAAGCCAGAAGTGGACCTATTTGCCTCTCACCTCAACCATCTTCTACCAAAATTCTGCACAAGGATATACCATCCAAAAGCTTGGAGAATAGATGCCCTTTCATTCAACTGGAACTCCCTAGCAATCTATGCATTCCCACCTCTGCCACTGATGACCTCAGTATTACTAAAGATCAAAGCAGAGAAACCCAAGGGAATCATAATAGCTCCGGACTGGCCAAGACAACACTGGTACCCACTACTACGGAGCATATGTCACACCAGGAGGTGGGCCCTTCCCCAGTGGCCTCTACTTTTGACTCAACACAATTTCGAAACACTGCATCCAAATCTTCAGACACTGCAGCTAACAGCCTGGGAGATCCCATAAATAAATTCAGCTTATCTCTCTCCAAGGAAGTTCAGCGGATACTAGAGGCTCGCAGACCATCCACCAGAAAGGTTTACTTAGCAAAGTGGAAGAGATTCAGCAATTGGAATACCAGCAAGGGACATGATGCATCATTGTTGAACATCCCACTCATCTTGGAATATTTGGCAGATATGTTAAAGAACGGCCTCTCATATTCTTCCATAAAGATACATGCATCTGCTATTTCAGCTAGATACAACACTGATCCTCCTGTTTTTTCTCACCCTTTACTAAGGCAATTCCTCAGGGGAATCAAGAACATTAAGCCACCAAGAAAGGCCCCAGTGCCAGCCTGGGACCTCAATTTCATCCTAGAAAAACTGACTCTACCTCCATTTGAGCCCGAAGCTTCAGTTGACTTACAATTTCTCTCATGGAAGACAGCTTTCCTGTTGGCAATTACCTCAGCAAGAAGGGTTTCTGAGTTACAGGCCCTAATGGCAATACCACCCTTTATTATTTTTCACAGAGACAGGGTTTCATTAAGGACCAACCCTACTTTTATGCCAAAGGTGGTATCTAGGGTTTCTTTAAATCAAGCCATCCATCTGCCTGCCTTCTTCCCCAATCCTGAGAATAAGGGGGAAAGACTGTTGCATACCTTGGACATTCACAGACAACTTCGATACTACCTGGACAGAACCAAGGCCAGTAGGAAGTCTGAACAACTTTTTGTAGCTTACGCCCCTGCAGTCCAAGGAAAAGCAATTTCAAAACAGACTATTTCTAAATGGATTGGACATTGCATCAGATTCTGTTATTCCTTTCATGGAAAGACTGTTCCAGCCAATGTCAGACCACATTCAACTAGAGCTACAGCCACCTCTACAGCATTCTTAAGAGGGGTGCCTACCAAGGACATTCTAGAAGCTGCTACATGGAGCTCCATGCATACATTCTCCAAACACTACAATCTCCCTCTATACTCCAGATCCAGAGCAGGCTTTGCTTCGGCAGTCCTGCAGGGTCTGATTGCCACACCATCTTTTCCCTAGAGCATTCCTCCTCCCCCAGCTAAGCTATGGTATTCTACCCACATGTTATAACTGCAGTTGCATTCTTGAAGGACATAGTACAGTTTTGTACCTACCATAAATGTATATGTCCGATAGACATGCAACTGCAGTCGGATTTTCCCTCCCTCCATACCCCTCTATGCCTAGGGTCCACTCCTATCCCTGTTTCTCTTAGCTGGGGATATCTGTTATGGTGTATTTGTTTTATTGCTCATCTATTTGTTTGGAATCCTGTTTTTTGTCTTCCAATTTGATTACAGCCTTCCTTGGAGGGCACCTGGCATCTGGGCAAGAAACACTGAAGAAAATGGCATCGGCTGATGCTTATGTACTCCAGCCGCTCTAACGTCGGAGAGAAATGCGACATCAGCCGACGTCGGACCCAGACTTTGGAATCCGGCCGACCGAGGGCTACCTGAGGCAGGACAACCCACATGTTATGACTGCAGTTGCATGTCTATTGGACATCTACATTTATGGTAGGCACAAAACTGTACTTTATTGCATTTTGCAGGCAAAAAAAATATTCAGATATACCCATACCTGGATGATTGTCGAATTCAGGCAGAAAGCCAGGACATACTTTTGAATCATCTGGCCTTTGTAAAAAAGGTTCTAACTTGTCTGGGGTACACCATAAATGAAAATAAATCACACCTGGTACCCTGTCAACAAATTATATTCCTGGGAGCAAGCTTGAATACAACTTCCCAGATGGCTTACCTCACGCCAGAGAAACAAATTCATTTGACAACCTACTTCAAACAAGTGGCCACAAAAACCCTGCTATCTGCAAGACAAATACTGCAAGCCTTGGGGTTCATGGCCTCCTGCATTCTTCTAATTCCATATGCAAGACTGCATATGAGGAAACTACAGTGGTATCTAAAAAGTCTATGGTGTCAACATTCTCAAGACCTAGAAACGATGATTCCTGTCATATCTTGCCTACACCTAGAGTTCCTTTGGTGGGCAGAAGCCTGCCACCAAAACAAGGGACTACCTTTCACACCACCCCCTGCTGCCCAAACCCTTACAACAGATGCATCAGACTATGCCTGGGGGGGCTCACTTGGCAGGGAAGTGCATTCAGGGCAAATGGAACCCAAGTCAAATGCACCTGCATATCAATCAAAAAGAAATGTTAGCTGTACAGAATGCTCTGACAGCCTTCAAGGACCACATTCTTCCAGGACAACTAATGGTAAAGACGGACAACACCACTGTTATGTGGTACATAAACAAGCAGGGGGGGGGTACACATTCTTACCCCCTCTGCAGACTAGCCATGGCATTGTGGAATACAGCCTTGAGCTACCAAGTGCACCTACAACCACAATTCCTGCCAGGAAAACTAAATACACTGGCAGACGGACTAAGCATAAATCTCATGGACACACACGAGTGGAAACTGGAACCAAGGATTTTCAACATGTTGACAAACAAATGGGGGAGCCCAGATATAGACCTGTTTGCCTCTCCCCAGAACTACCAATTGGACAAATTTTGCACAAGGACTCCCCAAAAACAAGCCTGGAAAGTGGATGCTTTGTCCTTCAGCTGGAAAACCCTATCAGTCTGTGCCTTCCCCCCTCTGCCTCTGCTCTCCAAAGTACTACTAAAAATCAAACAGGACAAACCAAGAATGATTTTAACTGCTCCAGACTGGCCGCGCCAACACTGGCATCTCCTCCTGCGCAATGCGTCACTGTTATCTCCGTGGCACCTGCCTCAGACTCCTTCCCTGCTGTCTCAGCAGGACAACCAGATTCTGCACCCTCACCTTTTAACACTGAACCTTGCAGCCTGGCTAATTAATCTCTCCTTTACCACCCCCTCAGCAAACCTGTGATGGATATAATTTTAGAGGCAAGGAGGACTAGTACTAGAAAATCTTATGCTGAAAAATGGAAAAGATTCTGTGCCTGGAACCAATCTCAAGGTATGAGCACAGCAGTGCCCAATTTACCTCAGATTTTACAATACTTAATTGAGATGCTTCACAAGGGCCTGTCTTTTTCCTTCATTAAAATCCACACCTCAGCCATTTCAGCTCATTATAACGCAGAACCTCCTCTCTTCTCTCATTCACTGCTCAAGCAGTTCCTCAGAGGGCCAAAAATTTGAGACCACCCAGGAGAGCTCCAACCCCAGCCTGGGACCTTAACTTTGTCTTGGAGAAACTCACTGTACCTCCTTTCGAGCCAGCTGCTACTGCAGACTTAAAATTTCTTTCTTGGAAAACAGCTTTCCTTTTAGCAATCACTTCAGCTAGAAGGGTATCTGAATTACAGGCCCATATGGCAGTGGAGCCTTTCATCATCTTTCATGCAGACAGGGTGTCCCTCAGAACCAATCCATCCTTCATGCCCAAGGTGGTATCCAGTGTGGCTCTTAATCAGTCCATTCATTTGCCAACCTTCTTTCCCAATCCACAGAATAAAGGGGAATGGATACTGCATTCCTTAGATGTGCACAGACAACTTAGATTCTACTTGGACAGGACTAAACCTCAAAAGAAATCTGAACAACTGCTGGTGGCATTTGCTGCAGTGGCAGAGGGGAAGACTATTTCAGAGCAAACCTTTTCTAAATAGATAAGCCATTGCATTCATTTCTGCTATAAGCACCATGGAAAACCTATCCCTCAGGGGAGCAAGCCTCACTCCACCAGGACTGCATCTACCTCTATAGCCTTTCTCAGAGTTCCAGGAGTTCTGTACATACTTTCACCAAGCATTATCATTTGCCAATTTTCTCTAAATCCAGAGCTGGCTTTGCCACTACAGTATTGCAGGGCCTTATAGCTGGCCCTAATGCTATCTAAATTCCTCCTCCCAACCATAGCTTTGGGAATCTACAGAAATGTAATGACTGCAACAGTGAAACATGAAGAACATAGTACAGTTGTGTAAACTTACCATAAATGTAGATGTTCGAGTGTATTCACTGTTGCAGTCCTGGTTACCCTCCCTCCAGCCCCCTAACTTCTTTTGGCTATACCTCTACTTTCTTGTACTATGCTTAAAAACCTTTTTGGTGTATTTGCTTTTTTGTTGGAGGTATATCCTTGTACTTTTATATTTAATTGCTTCCCATTAGGGGGGCACCTGACATCTGGGGCAAGAAAAACTGATGTAATGGCATCAGCTGCATGTTTTACACCTCTGACAACCTGATGTCATGGAAGAAGGGACAACAACTGATGCAGAACCCATGACTTTGTTAATCAGGCCGATTGAGGGCTACCTGCAAGCAGATAACCCAAATGTAATGACTGCAACAGTGAATACACTTGAACATCTACATTTATGGTAAGTGTACACAACTGTACTTTTTTTTACTTTTGGGGGCTGGTTAAGTCTTTTTATTGTGTTTTAATGTGGAAAAAGTTACTTTTTACTACTTGCCTGCTTTACCAACTGCTGGTGCTCAGGAACTTTTTCAGCTTAACCATATAACAGATTATCAGTATCAGATTCTTGGTTCTACCTACTTTCAACCATAAAAAGACCACTACAGCAGACTGATAAAATGCCTCAGGCACAGGTGGGTGACTTTGCTGTTATCAAGGCTTGTTCTTCAGACCACTCATCTTTTTCCTTGGAGCCACCATGAACAAGGGGTTAGACAAGTTTTCTGCATCTGTTGGAGTGGCCTTGGTGGGCAAGGGAGAGAGACTTTTATTTTTCTGTCCTGGGAGAAGCAGCAGGGAATGCCACGCTGATTAGCAAGAAAAGCTAGGCCTGTCCCTGGGTAGTATTTTACTGAAAATATTGGATGTTCTTCATGTTTTACCATTGCAGTCATCACACTTGGGTTATCTGCCTGCAGATAGCCTTCAGTTGGCCCAAATACCAGAGTCTTTGGATTTCTGTGTCAGATGCTGTTGCTTCTTCCATGACGTCAGGTCATCAGGGGTATAAAACAGGCAGTTAGTGCCATTACATCAGCTTTTCTTGCCGAGCAGGAGCCCGAAGCAGAAGCAGTTTGCAAGTGCCAGTCGGCCACTACCTGAAATTTCCATTTGAGTTTGTAATTCTAAAGTCTTCTAATGCTAAGTACCCCATTGGGGATCCTTTTTTCTTGCTTTAACTGATGTCAGAAAAAGTTAACAATTGTCTTGCCTGTGGAAAGCAAATACCTCACAGAGATTTTCATTCTTACTGCATCACCTGTCTAGGCCCAGACCACGACGTTCCTCACTGTCAGTTTTGTGCCTTGTTTAACACCTGAACAATAGTTCATCATCGGGCTATCTTTGTTGCTAAATTCTTTTGCTCTCATTCTCCATATTCTGAAATGGCTTCGATAAGCCATCTGACTACCTATCTTCCCAAAAAATGTAAAGATAAAGACAGAGACAGACCACATAGCTCCAAAACTGCTGGCGATGCTTCCATTAAGCTAGTTGCCAGTCCATCAGTACTCAGTGAGGCGCCTTTGCAGCCCCTGATGCCCGCTTCTACAGATTCGCAGGCCTCTACTGAGACCCATTCAGAGTCCGGTATGCTATGAGATGCTTCTTCGACTATGGAACTTGCATATTTCTCTACCTTGGATGAATCCAGAGCCGCTGTGCAGGCACCGGCTTCTGAGGGTGTATTCAGACCTACCGATGTTTGAATTAAACCAACAACTTGTTTTTTTCTAAAACTACCGAGTTTTTGAGGCCCGGAGTGCGCACTACGCCTAGAAAACCGACCACCAAAACGCATGCTCAAGCTCCCATGCCACAAAAACAAATGCTTAGAATGGTTGAAAACCTTATTACACTAATTAGGGAAGCCAGCCTTTCCCTGCTAAGAGACAAATAACTGAGTTTCATTCTGATTCTACAGACCAGGGGTTCGATGACTCTGACCCTTCTGATTCGGGACATGCCCTTATCAACCTTTGAGGATTCAGATGCAGAGGAATCCATTCCCTCTGCCTCCCCTGCAGAGGATTTTTCTTTTGGTGAAACCTTGCATACTTTAAGAGAGCATTTCCACTGGGAATGCCAAGACTACCCTAGTCCAAAAAGAGACTCAGAGAATTTTTAGAGTTACCTCAGCACAGGCCTCTAGCTATACCCCCTATCCTGGATGTTGTAGATGATGTTTTTATGGAATCCAGTCTTACTCCGGATATTTTACCCCTAGCCCCTAGGAAACCTGACAGGAACTACAGAGTACCTGATTCCCACAAATTTCTCTTCAAAAATTCTACTGCGGATCTAGAGACCATTTCCAAGGGACCTAAAGGTATTAAGGCTACTACAGCAAAAAATCCTACCCCTTCAGATAGGGATTCCAGAGCTTTAGACAGATGGGGTAAGAAGGTATATACCTCTGCAACTCTTGCCATCATGGCATTGAATTGCCAGTTTCACATGTTGAAGTACAAGCAGCATATTATGGAACTAAGTAAACAAAAAATGGTGTTACTTCCAGATTGTGCAGACAAGAAAGATTTACAAGAGCTAATGCATTCTGCAAACCAAGTTAGTAAACATACTTTGCAGTGTGGCTTTGATGCCCTAGAAGCATCTTGCAGGACTGCAGTCACTGGGCCTGTACTGAGAAGGCATGCTTGGCTGAAGGAACAAACCTTTCCAGATCATGTCAAATCCAAATTACTAGACGTTCCTTTAAATAAGGACAGTTTATTTGGCACCAAAACAGAAGAGGTTCTTAAAAAGATGGAAGAAAAAGCAAAATCTATGCAAACTGTCAAAGAATTCTTACAAGTGCAACCACCTAGATTCAGCAGACATTGGTCTTCTAAAAACTGGTCCTTTCCAGCCCCTTCCAGGCCTTCTCAGACCAAACCCAGGGGAAACAGGCCACCCAGACTACAGTCTCAGGGTATGCAGAGATCTAAACAGTGGAGTGCCTCCACCTCAAAAACAGGGAGTGGTAAGCCGCCCCCTTATGGACAAAGTTCACAATGACTTTTCAATTATCCTTCCCAGCCTTGCCCAAGTAATTGTGCCCCTAGGAGGAAAACTTGCCCTTCATGCAAAAAAACTGGATGTCCATTACTCAGGACAGATGGGTACTAAACATTGTATCCCAGGGGTACAGATTCTACTTCCATACACTGCCAACTCCAAGCGGGTTTCCAGACCTTCCTCCAAACCAGTGGGCAGAGGCTCAAAAGCAAGTACTGTCCTTACTCAATATCAGAGCTATTCAACCTGTTCCAGTGGAACAAAGAGGGCAGGGATGTTCTTCGTGTTTCACTGTTGCAGTCATCACATTTGGGTTATCTGCCTGCAGGTAGCCCTCAGCCGGCCTGAATGCCAGAGTCTTGGGATTTCTGCGTCGGATGCTGCCCCTTCTTCCATGACATCAGGTTGTCAAGGGGTATAAAACATGCAGTCGACGCCATTACATCAGTCTTTCTTGCCGTGTGGTGCCCGAAGCAGAAGCAGTTCGCAAGTGCCAGTCGGCCGACTCCTGAAATTTTCATTTTCGAGTTTCAGACCTGAAGTCTTCTAAAAGATAAGTACCCTGCTGGGGATCCTTTTTTTCTTGCTCTAACCGATGTCAGAAAAAATTAATAATTGTCTTGTCTGTGGAAAGCAAATACCTCATAGAAATTTTCATTCTTACTGCATCACCTGATTAGGCCGCGACCACGACATCCCTCGCTGTAGGTTTTGTGCCTTGTTCAATGCCCGAACTATCCATCATCAGGCAATTTTTGTAGCTAAATACTTTTGCTCTAGATCTCCGTACTTCGAAATGGTGTCGGTAAGCCATCCGACTATCGATCTTCTGAAAAACGTAAGGGTAAAGACAGAGACAGACCGCATAGGTCCTAAACTGCTGACAACGCTACTGTTAAACTAGTCGCCAGTCTGCTGGTACCCAGTGAAGCGCTGATACCTGCTTCTGCAGATTCATAGGCCTCTACTGAGACCCATTCGGAGTCCGGTATGCCGCGAGATGCTTCTTCAACTATGGAACCTGTGGATGTCTCTACCTTGGATGGGTCTGGAGCCGGCTTCTGAGAGTTTATTCAGGCCTACCGATTTTCATATTAAACCAACGACTTTGTTTCAAGCCAAATATACCGAATTTCTCAGTTTAAAGTTCACACTACGCCTAGGAAACCAATGACCAAAGTGCATTCTCAGGCCCACAGGCCTCAAAAACAAATGATTAGAATGTCTGAAGACCTTATTACCTTAATTAGGGGAAGCCAGCCTTCCCCCTCAAAGAGACCTCAAACTGATTTTCCTTCTGATTCTTCTGATCAGGAATCTGATATCTCTATTCCTTCTGACTACCATGACATACCCTAATCTACCTATGAGGATTCTGATGCAGAGGATTCCATTCCTTCTGCTTCCCCTCCAGAAGATTTTTCTTGTGGTGAAACCCTGCATACCCTTAGGGAGCATTTCCGCTGGGAAAGCCAGGACTATTCTCAGTCCAAAAAGAGACTCAGGGAATGTTTAAACCTGCCTCAGCACAGGCCTCTAGCTATCCCTCCTGTTCTGGAGATTGTAGATGATGTTTTCTTGGAATCCAGCCTTTCCCCGGATACTTTGCCTCCAGCTCCCAGGAAACCTGACAGGTACTATAGAGTACCTGACTCTCACAAATTCCTTTTCAAGAATCCTACTGTGGATCCAGAGACCATTTCCTAAGGACCTAAAGACATTAAGGCTACTACTGCCAAGAATCCTACCCCTTCTGACAGGGATTCTAGGGCTTTAGACAGATGGGGTAAGAAGGTATACACCTCTGCTACTCTGGCCATCAGGGCTTTAAGTTGCCAGTTTCATATATTAAAGTATCAGTAGCATATTATGGGGCTAATTAAACAGAAAATAATGTTGATTCCTAACTGTGCAGAACACAAAGATTTACAAGAGTTAATGCATTCTGGTGACCAAGTTGGTAAACATACTTTGCAGTGTGGTTTTGATGCTTTAGAAGCATCTTGTAGGGCTGCTGACTGTCACTGGGTCTGTTCTTGGAAGGCATTCTTGGCTTAAGGAAAAAAAATTGCCAGATCATGTCAAAGCAAAATTACTGGATGCACCCTTAAACCAAGACTGCCTATTTGGCAATAAAGCAGAAGTAGTTCTCAAAAAGATGGAGGAGAAAGCTAAATCTATGCAAACTGTTAAAGATTTCTTACAAGTACAGCCACCCAGATTCAGTAGGCAATGGCCTTCAAAGAAATGGTCCTTTCCAGTCCCTTCCAGGCCTTCTCAGTCCAAACCCAGGGCAGCAAACTCCCAAGACTTCAGTCTCAGGTTATGCATAGATCTAAGCAGTGAGGTGCTCCCACGTCCAAAACAGGGAGTAGTAAGCTACCCCCCTATGGTAAACTTGCACAATGACTTATCCTTAACTTCCCCAAGCCTTGCTCAAGTTACTTGCACATTTAGGAGGAAAACTCGCCCTGCATGCAAAAAACTGGGAATACATTACCCAAGACAAATGAGTTTTAAATATTGTTTCCCTAGGATACAGATTCCACTTCCACTCACTCCCAACCCTAAGTGGATGGCCAGACCTCCCCTCAAACCAGTGGGTGGAGGCCCAAAAGCAAGTACTTTCTCTCCTCAGCATCAGGGCTATTCAACCTATCCCAGCAGAACAAAGGGGACAAGGCTTTTATTCAAGACTGTTCCTGGTTCCCAGAAAAGAAAACTCCTGGCATCCTATCCTGGATTTATATATTCTCAACACCTTTCTGGTGGTTCCAAAATTCAAAATGCTAACTCTCCAACAGCTGCTTCCTATGCTAGCCAAGGATGCCTGGCTGGCAACCCTGGACTTAAAAGAAGCTTACCTGCACATCCCCATAAGGGAATCTTGCAGGAAATACCTTCGCTTCTGGGTAGGCTGTGTGCACTATCAGTTCTCTGCACTTCCCTTTGACTTATCTACTGCACCCAGGGTATTCACAAAGTGCCTAGCTCCAGCCATTTCTTTTTGCAGGCAGAGAAGTATTTAGATTTACCCATACTTTGACGATTGCCTGATTCAGGTGGAAAGTCAGGACTTGCTACTACAGCACCTGGCATTTGCAAAGAGACTTCTAACTTCACTGAGGTACACCATCAACAAAAATAAATCACACCTAGTACCCTGCCAACAGATTGTATTCCTGGGAGCAAGTTTGAACACAACTTCCCAGATGGCATTCCTCACTCCAGAGAAACAAATTTATTTGACAGCTTACTTCAACCTACTGGCCACAAAAAAAAAACAGCTATCTGCAAGGAAAATACTGCAAGCTCTGGGTTCATGGCCTCTTGCATTCTGTTAATTCCATAAGTAAGACTGCATATGAGGAAACGTTAGTGGTATCTAAAAAATCTATGGTGTCAACATTCTCAGGACCTGGAAACAATAATTCCTATCATTCCTTGTCTAAGGGCAGAGTTCCTTTGGAGGACAGAGGCCTGCAAAAACAACTCTCTTTCACTCTACCCCCTGCCTCCCAAACCCTAACAACAGACACATCAGACTATGCATGGGGGGCTCACATGGCAGGGCAGTGCATTCAGGGCAAATGGAACCCAAAGCAGATGCACCTGAATATCAATCAAAAAGAAATGTTAGCTGTACAGAATGCTCTGACAGCCTTCAAAGGCCTTATTCTTCTAGAACAACTATTGGTAAAGACAGACAACATCACAGTTATGTGGTACATAAACAAGCAGGGGGAAACACATTCCTACCCACTCTGCAGACTAGCCATGACTCTGTGGAATACAGCCTTGAGCAACCAAGTGCACCTACAAGCTTATTCCTGCCAGGCAAACTAAATTCACTGGCAGATGACTTAAGCAGAAATCTCATGAACCCACATGAATGGAAACTGGAACCCAAAATATTCAAGCTTTGGGGGAACAGAGGGGGGACACCAGAGGTGGACCTGTTTGCTTTCCTCAGAACTATCAATTGAACAAATAGTGCACCAGAACTCCCCACAGCCAAGCTTGGAAGGTGGATGTCCTGTCCTTTTCCTGGGAAAGCCTCTCAGTCTATGCCTTTGCCCGTCTGCCTCTACTCTCGAAGGTTCTACTAAAGATCAAACAGGACAAGCCAAGGACAATCCTGATTGCACCAGACTAACTACACCAGCACTGGTATCCTCTTTTGCACAGTCTGACAGTGCTACAACCATGGCACCTGCCTCAGACCCAGCAGGGGGGCCAAATTCTGTACCATCAGCTTCAGACCCTGAACCTTGCAGCCTGGCTAATCCCCTGAACTCACCTCTAGCAACTCTCAGTAAGCAAGTGCTGGATGTCATTCTTGAGGCAAGGAGGCCTAGTACTTGAAAATCCTGTTCAGAAAAGTGGAAAAGATACTGTTCCTGCAGCCAATCTCAAGGAATGGGCACAACTGTGCCCAGCATACCTCATATACTAGATTACTTAACAGAAGTGCTCCACAAGGGCCTATCCTTCTCTTCAATTAAGATTCATGCCTCTGCCATCTCAGCTCATTATAATACTGAGCCACCCCTCTTCTCTCATCCTCTGGTAAAACCGTTCCTTAGAGGGTCCAAAAATGTAAGACCCCCCAGGTGAGCTTCCACTCCAGCCTGGGACCTTAACTTTGTACTGGAAAAACTTACATTTCCCCCCTTTGAACTGACTGCTACACCAGAGTTGAAATTCCTCTCATGGAAAACAGCTTTACTTCTAGCCATCACTTCAGCAAGAAGAGTGTCTGAACTGCAGGCCCTTATGGCAGTGGGACCCTTCATTATCTTCCATGAGGACAGGGTTTTCCTCAGGACTAACCCATCTTTTATACCCAAGGTGGTGTCTAGTGTAGATTTAAACCAGTCCATTCATTTGCCTACTTTTTTCCCTTATCCTCAAAATAAAGGGGAAATGATACTGCGTTCTCTAGATGAGTACAGACAGCTTAGATTCTATTTGGGCAGGACTAAGCCTCTCAGAAAATCTGACCAGCTGCTAGTCAGTTTGATGCAGGGGCAGAGGGGAAGGCCATTTCAAAGCAAACCATATCTAAATAGATAGCACACTGCATCCATTTCTGCTACAAGCACCATGGAAAACCTACCCCACGGGGGATAAGAACACATTCCACTAGGGCTACATCTACCTCTACTGCATTTCTCATAGAAGTCCCTACCATGGACATCATGGAAGCTGCCATCTGGATCTCTGTACACACTTTCACCAAGCATTACCACTTGGCTATCTTTTCTAAATCCAGAGCTGGATTTGCCACAGCAGTCTTACAGGGCCTGATTGCCAGTCGTAATGCTTCTTAATCTACCTCCACCCTTCCTTAGCTTTGGGAATCAATCCAAATGTGATGACTGCAACAGTGAAACTCGAAGAACATAATACAGTTGTGTACACTTACCATAAATGTAGATGTTCGAGTGTATTTACTGTTGCAGTCTTGGTTACCGTCCCTCCAGCCCCCTGATTGTCTTTGCTTTCACCTATCCTTTTTTCGTTTGGCATATTATCTTATACTATGTATGTTTGCTTTTTGCTGGGGGTGTTCCACACCATATAATTGCTTCCTATTTTGGGGACACCTGACATCTGGGGCAAGGAAAAACTGATGTAATGGCATCGGCTGCATGTTTTATACCCCAGACAACCTGACATCATGGAAGAAGCGACAGCATCTGAAGCAGAAATCCCAAGACTCTGGTATTCAGGCCGGCTGAGGGCTACCTGGAGGCAGATAACCCAAATGTGATGACTGCAACAGTGAATATACTCTAACATCTACATTTATGGTAAGTGTACACAAATGTAATTATCTACTCCAGGCTTTTCCTTGTGCCCAGAAAAGAGGGCTCCTGGTGCCCAATCCTGGATTTATCAACTCTCAGCAGTTTTCTGGTGGTTCCAAAATTCATGATGCTTACCCTGCAACAGCTTCTTCCTATGCTAGCCAAGGATGCCTGGTTAGCCACTCTAGACTTAAAAGAAGCTTATCTGCACATCCCCATAAGGGAGTTATGCAGAAAATATATATGCTTCAGGGCAGGCTCTATGCACTATCAGTTCTCTGCACTTCCCTTTGGTTTATCTACTGCGCCCAGAGTATTTACAAAGTGCCTGGCTCCAGCCATTGCATACTGCAGGCAGAGAAATATCCAAATTTTCCCATACTAGGATGACTGCCTGATTCAGGCGGACAGTCAGGAATTGCTACTTCAGCACCTGACATTTGTAAAAAGCCTTCTCACTTCATTGGGGTATACCATCAATGAAAAGAAATCACAACTGGTGCCCAGTCAGAAGATTGTATTCCTGGGAACAAGCTTGGACACAGCTTCCCAGATGGCATTTCTCACTTCAGAAAAACAGGTTTATCTGACAAACTACTTCAAAATAATGGCCACCAGAACCCTGCTAAATGCATGGAAAATACTGCAAGCCCTAGGGTTCGTGGCCTCATGTATTCTGCTAATTCCATACGCAAGACTGCATATGAGTGAACTTCAGTGGTACTTAAAAAGCCTTTGGTGCCAGCATTCTCAGGACCTGGAAACAGTCATTCCAATCATACCTTGTCTAAGGGCAGAGTTCCTTTGGTGGGCAAAAGCATGCAACCACAACAAGGGACTGCTTTTCACTCAATCGCTCGCCGCCCAAACCCTGACAACAGACACATCAAACTATGCATGGGGGGCTCACATGGCAGGCAAGTGCATTCAGAGCCACTGGAGCCCAGCCCAGATTATCCTGCACATCAAATCAATAAGAGATGCTAGCTGCACAGAATGCTCTGACAGACTTTAAATACCTAATCCTTCCAGAAGAACTGCTTATAAAAACAGACATCACAGTTATGTGGTACATAAACAAGAAGGGGGGAATCCATTCATACCCACTCTGCAGGTTAGCCATGGCCCTGTGGAACACAGGCCTTGAGCAACCAAGTGCATCTAAAAGCTCATTTCCTGCCAGGCAAACAAAATTCACTGTCAGACATCTTAAGCAGAAATCTCCTTGACCCACACGAGTGGAAATTGGAGCCCAACACTTTCAACCTTCTGATCCAGAGGTAGGAGACAACAGAGGTGGACCTATTTGTCTCCCCTGAAAACCTCCAGTTGAGCAAATTCTGCACCAGGAATCCTTACAGCAGGGCCTGGAAGGTGGATGCCCTATCCTTTCAATGGGAAAACCTCTCAATTTACACATTTCCCCCTCTGCCCCAACTCTCAAAAGTACTACTCAAGATAAAACATGACAGGCCAAGGGCAATTCTTATTGCCCCAGACTGGCCACACCAGCACTGGTACCTACTCTTGTGCAGTCTGACAACAGTGCCACCCTGGCACCTTCACCAGACTCCTACCCTGCTGTCTCAGCAGGAGGGACAGATTCTGCATCCACAATTGCAATCCCTAAACCTTGCAGCCTGGCTTATCCCTTGAATACTCCACCAGCAACCCTCAGCAAACAGGTGCTGGATGTCATTTTTGAAGCCAGAAGGCTCAGTACTAGGAAATCCTATGCTGAAAAGTGGAAAAGATGTTGTTCTTGGAATCAGTCTCAAGAGATGGACCCAGCAGTGCCCTCCATACCTCTAATCCTGGATTACCTAGCAGAGTTACTCCACAGCAGCCTATCCTTCTCCTCCATTAAGATTAATGCCTCTGCTATCTCAGCTCATTATAATACTGAGCCACCTCTTTTTTCTCATCCTCTCATCAAACAGTTCCTGAGAGGGGCTAATAACGTAAGGCCCCCTAGGAGAGCACCGACCCCTGCCTGGAACTTTAACTTTGTAATGGAAAAGCTCATGCTTCCCCCTTTTGAACCTGCAGCTTCAGCAGAGTTAAAATTCCTCTCTTGGAAAACAGCCCTGCTTTTAGCTATAACTTCAGGAAGAAGAGTGTCTGTGTTACAAGCACTAATGGCTGTGGAACCCTTCATTATTTTCCATGCTGACAGGGTTTCCCCTCAGGACTAACTTGTCCTTTATGCCTAATGTGGTGTCCAGTGTGGCTCTAAACCAATCCATCCATTTGCCAACCTTCTTTCCTAACCCTCAGAATAAAGGGGAAAAGATCCTGCACTCCTTGGACGTGCACAGACAGCTCAGGTTATACCTTGACAGGACTAAACCTTTCAGAAAATCTGATCAGCTGCTAGTCAGCTTTATTACAGGAGCAGAGGGTAAGGCCATTTCAAAGTAAACTATTTCCAAATAGATGGAACACTGCATCCATTTCTGCTACAAGCACCATGGAAAACCAGCCCCACACGGGATCTGACCACATTCCATTAGGGCTACTTCCACCTCTACAGTATTTCTCAGGGGAGTCCCTCCCAGGGACATTCTTTAAGCTGCAACCTGGAGTTCTGTACAATCCTTTACCAAGCATTACCACTTACCAATTTTTTCTAAATCCAGAGCTGGATTTGCTACAGCAGTCTTGCAAGGCCTACTAGGCAGCCCTACCACTTCTTGACAGCCTCCATCCTTCCTCAGCTTTGGGAGTCAACCCAAGTGTGATGACTGCAACAGTGAAACACGAAGAACATAGTACAGTTGTGTACACTTAGCATAAATGTAGATGTCCGAGTGTATTCACTGTTGCAGTCCTGACTTCCCTCCCTTCGGCCTCCTGGCTTTCTCTGCCTTTCCTCTCTATGGCCATTCCTAATTGTACTGGTATTTACTTTTTACTGGTGGTGTTCCCCACCATATACTAGCTTCCTATTTGGGGGCTCCTGACATTTGGGGCAAGAAAAACTGATGTAATGTTGTCGGCTGCCTGTTTTATACCCCTGATGACCTGACATCATGGAAGAAGCGACAGCATCCGACACAGAAATCCTATGACTCTGGTATTCAGGCCGACTGAGGGCTACCTGCAGGCAGATAACCCAACTGTGATGACTGCAACAGTGAATACACTCGAACATCTACATTTGTGGTAAGTGTACACAACTGTACTGTCTGTCTTTTCAGATTTTCCTGTCAAAAAAAAGAAAAAACAAAAGTATGTCTTCTCCTGTCTCAGTCACCCAGGATGGCAGTAATTTATTGGGCTTCACTAAGGGTTTAATACAGGCTCTTGACTCTTCCTGTATGGTTGTTTCTGGTAAAAGAAAAATGGATTCTTCATTTCCTGACTTTGAGCCTCAAAATGACCATGAAAGCACAGATTGGGTGTCATCTACACAGAATTCTGATTTGATTCAAATTCTGAAGAGAGTATGCCTTCGGCCAGTAATTTTGAAGGAATCTCTTTTGCTTAAACTATAAACACACACACACGCTTATATATATATGTACACACTTGTGAATGAGTGTGTGTGTGTGTGTGTGTATATGTGTATATATATATATATATATATATATATATATATATATATATATATCTATATGACTTGTGAGTTGAGGAGGCAAGATCTGGCTTTGACTGCTAGACTAAGGGAGAGTAGACATCAGGTCATGAACTGACACTTTTTTTTCAGAAAGTGTGATACACACAGCCCTTAACCAGAATATAGCAGTATATAATTTCTCATACACAATCAGTGGCATGTATAGGACTTTTAATCTTTATGTACCTGCCTTAATCCATGCAATAATGAGAAAATGTGACTGGAGAAATAAGAAAGCTTGTATGTATCGTAGGGTGTTTTTAGTGTATTTTTCTATTTCATTTTCTGAATTATGCATTGTGTTCTTCTAGGACAATCCGAGTGTTGTGCTGTCAGCCACAAGGTGTGGTGAAGCTCAGAGATGTCCCTGGATTGGAAGCTCTTCTAAAGGTAACCATTGGGCAGTGGTGGTGGAAAATGGTCAGTTGTGATCAGTACTCTACACTGATTAACAAATTCAAATAAATAAGTAAAATGTTGTACTAGCCAAGAAGGATCAGGTCCTTGCTGAATCATATTCTAACAGGCTTGTGCTACAGGATTATACATATGTAATAAATGTATGTATTCATTTTAAGGACCACTGCTGCACTAGCATTCCTTATCCATGGGAATAGCCACAGGCAAATGTCTACCCTTCCAGCCTGCATTCCAGAGATTTCTGTCACCCCTAGACCAGAGCAGAGTTGAACTCCTCCCTCTGCTCAGGACATTGGCTTGATGTAATGTTAAGAGGAGAAAACCTATGCCATCTTGGATTCTTCTTCTGTCTTAAGGAGTTCATTTTTTTTATATATATAATTTGGCCTACTTGTGTTCTTGTCGCATTTTATTCAATCTTACTTATTTTGGGAGAGACTATTTTCAGAAGTCTGTGATGTCCCCACATGAGATCACTAACAAATATGCTTTGGAAGACAAATTCCACCTAAGGGCTGCTGTAAGTTGACATAATGATTAAGATCTTCACCTCACATGCAAAAGATTCAATCCTGACCTCTCGCCATTGCCTGTGTGGAGTTTGTATGTTCTCTCTGTGTCTCTGTGGGGTTCCTTCCACCTCAAAGTTACTTACCCAAGAATGGAGTTTAGGGCAGTAGCACATACTGTTTGTAGATGGTGCCTATAGGTGGAAGAGTTGAATAGACTAATAACTTTGGGCATTAACTGTGGTGCTCAGTATCCTCAAGATAGAACATCACAGATCAGAGACTGCAGCAGTGTCAGGCCCAGCCACTGGACAATGAAAAACATGGTTTGGGGTGATTTGTACATGTTGAAATGTCATCAAATGAGCATTTGTATTTGCCAGTGATAAATGGGTGGAGAACCAGGCCTACACCAGGGACCCATTCTAACATTGGGTGGGGTGTGTGTGCCCCCTTTGGCCAGTTTGTGCTGTGACCATAAAGGCCAGTAGTCTTAGGTCAATAAATAAGCTACTGGCTGGCCGGTGTCCATTTGCCCATCTTAGATTACCTGTAATAGATCTGTTGAACGAAAGCTGGATATAAAATGAATTTGCCAAATATGAATGAAGAATTACTACACTCACTGTAGGTTCACTGACAAAATGCAACTTTGAAGTGGATGACATGAGAGTTAGGAGGATGCTGGATATCCTATGCATCCGGAAGACAAGATAGAAGGGCAGTGTAGCAAATCAGGTGGCTTGCGATCCAAAATCTACTACTCAGGAGAAGAACAGTTTAGAAATGGTGTGGGAATTGTAGTGAAGAGACTTCAGAAGCCAGTGAGGGATGTCATCAGAATTAGTGACAGACCCATGGCAATCAGACTCCAGTATAATGATAGGGCAGTATTCATAATCTCAGCTTATGAGAAAAAGAGTGCATTCAGACAGCAGTTGCAAGACCTACTATTTAAAGCAGGACAACATGAACTGGTGTTGGAAATGTGTGACTACTGGGATAGACAGAAAAGGATATGAGGACTGCCTGGGTCCTCATGGTAGGGCAACAGGAATAAAGAAGGAAAGTCTATTCCAGACTTCTGTCTGGCAAATGGCTGATGGTGGCCAACACATGGTTCAGCAGGAAAGGCACTCACAAGATCCCATTCAAAAGTGGCCAACATGCACATCTGATAGACTTCCTCCTTGTTAGGAAAAGGCACTTAGTTAGAATTAACAATTGCAAAGTCATCCCCACTGAAACCTTCAGCCAGCTCACAGCACATACCCCTGGTTGCCACAACCGACTACATGCAGTGGTCATAGAAGGCTCTAAGATCAACAGACACTCAGCTGTAGACCTCTAAATTGACTGAAGAGAAAGCATGAGTTTAGGAAAGTACTCAGGGCTTTAGCACCTGAGGAGAAGAGGAAATGGGTGGGAGTTGAAGAGGAATGTCAGCACCTTAGAACAAAATGTGTGAGGACTATAGAACAGATATATGGCTGAGCAAGGCATTGAAATAAGGTACCCAAGGAAAGCTGGTGGTGGAATGCAGAAGCCCAGGAAGTCATTAAAAGAAAGGACGAGTGCAGGAAAGTGGAAGATAGAAAAGATGGAGCAGGCGAAGAAAGAATACTTTGGGCTTACAAAAAGGGTTAATGGAGTAGTTGCAATAGCAAAGGACAAGGTATCACAAGCAGTCCATCAAGGTTTGGAAAGTGACTCGACAAATGAAACAAAGAAACTCTTATAAAGTAGCAAGGCAAAGACAGAAAAATAAAAAATATAGTTAGACTCCCTTCATAAGGGATGCCAGCAACAACCTGCTCTTCAATCCACTGGATAGCAAAGGCAGATGAAAGGAGTACTTCTAGGAACTTCTGAATGAAGAAAACCCGATGGAAACTGTACTGCTCCAGACACAGCCTACTATGAAAGAAGAGGATAAACCCACCCTAGAAGAAGTAAGAACACTAAGGAAAATAAAGTCAGGAAAAGCATTAGGCTCAAATGAGGCCCCAATAGATAATGATCAAGATGTGGGGTGAGACAGGGAGAAAGGGGGGTATATGGAGAGAAAGGTGTATCCCAGATGAGTAGAGGATGAGCATAGTAGTGCCAGTGTACAAGAACAAAGGGGACAACCACAACTGTGGGCATTGCAGAGGCAGCAAACCCTTGTCATAATGTATAAAATTCTGGAGATGGTGATTGATAAACAAATACAGTGAGTAGTAGAAAGTAATACAGGAGATGACCAGCTCAGATTTAGGTCAAGATACAGTACAACTGACTATGTGTTTGCAGTGAGACAGATAGCTGAGAAAAAGCTAGAGATGAGGAAAAAGTCTAACTGGGCATTCCTAGACTTGGAGAAAGCATATAAGAAGGTCTCAAGAAAGATGATCTGAGCAGTCCTTTGGTGGTTTGAGGTCCCAGAAACATTGCTAGAATTAGTGCAAGCTAGGTAAAAGCACCCAGTGACTAAAGTAAGAACAGTAAGTCTCACAGAGGGATTTCCAGTGGGAGTGGGTGTGCATCAAGGTTCAACTCTGAGTCCACTGCTGTTGACACTGGGGATGGACTACATTAGCAAACAGGGTGGAGGAGACAGATCATCAAAGTTGCTGTACATGGAGCAGGCACAAAGGAGCCACTTGTCTGCAACAAACTAGAGAAGAAGAGTATAGGTTACTCTTTCTTAAAGATGTATTTTACATTTCTTGGTATTCTTCATAAGGTGATGCTCTGAAAGGAGAAAGACCCAAAAGGAAATGGTTTGTGCCAGGTATTAACAATATCCTACATAGCCTGCTGTCAGAAATTACAGCTTCTCATCAAAAAATTCCCTCAAAGCAAGTTGGGCCAAAAAGACAATGTCTACTATTTGACAACAAGCAGTGCCTAAGCAGATTACACTGGATGTGTTATCTGCATTATCAAGGGCACCCATACTGGTAACACCTTCAGCCAGAGAAGTACCCAAGATGATGCAGGCTGCTCTGGCTTTTAGCAGTATGTTGGACCAATGTCTTGGACAGGGGAGGACTTCAGCGCATCTTTGGGGACATTCAAAAGCTCTGGAAGACAAGCTAGAAAGCCAGACTACCACCTGCAGCTGTTCCCATGTATAATGAATCAGTAAGCCTTCTGTTCAAACATATAACATTATGTGGAGTGCATTCATATGACTCTACTTTGTGCTGAGAATCTGTTAGCTCCCCAAGCACTGAATTTCAGAAATTCCTCCCCAGTACTGGACTGTTTGTATCACGTGATGTCTTCATGGCCAGGTGAAACCCCTATCATGGATGTAGTTTCTTTGAGTCTGTTACAAAGAGTTAGACATGTGCTAGGTGTAACTCTGATACATTTATATTTTCTAGGCTAGCTGAGCTAGAGTATTTCAAAATGCTCCCTCAAAAAAAAATAAATAAATAATCCCGGTTAGGGGGATGCCACAGCAGATCCCCTTGTCCGCTTTTATATATATATATATATATATATATATATATATATATATATATATATGTTTTTTTTTCATAACCCAGAAGTGGACTCTGTCGAATGGTCATGTTGCCGAACTGGAATGTCGAAAGTGAAAACGATTTAATGTCCCCATTTTGATTCATGTTAATATCAATGGTTTGAAATTCACTGTTATGCAAATGTGGCATTTGGATTACATGTGCTATTTGGTGTTTGGTGATGTAGGTTCGCTATGAGTACATTCAATGTTTTGCCCCTTTGAAACTGTACTTCAATGTACCACCATTTGATGGAGTGCACTTCTGGGTTATGATAGTAAACCATATATATATTGAAAACATGCAATACCTTTTGCACTCTGTGCCGATCATGAAATATGACACCATTCTGAAACCCATTCACCTTTGACATATAGTATTATCCATACTGTTTATTGGGAACTAAATTCATGGTCACATGAGCAGCCCATTTCAAAGTAAACTATCAGTATGTTTGGTACTGTGTGCTAGTCACCAGCCACAGTTTTATATCATGATACTGTTTTGTTGAGGTCATTACAGTGGTACAAAACAGACATAATAGTCAAGGAGAAATGCTTTTGTAAATAATTATTTGTTGGCAATAATTATATTTAAAACATGAATAAAATACACTGTAGTACTACATAAAGACACTGGTATGTGCTCCCACTTTGGGTTAATAACACGTTGCTTTTATCTATGTAACTGTGTACACATCAAGAGACTATGAAATATTTTATGCAGTTTTTCCTCTCCTTTCCTATCTTTTTGAAGTGACAACTATCACTCACAGGTGAATAATCATTTCTGCTAGACTTCCACTGAAATCTTTTAACACCTAAGCAAGTGTATGGGAGATCTGGAAAATGCTTAGGAATTAAAACTTTGAATTCTTAGCAAACCTCTATAACTTACTTTCATGATTCATCTAAAATTCTCACACAGAAAGGCTTTTAAGCAGTATATAGTTAGCACAAATCAATGTAATTCAGTATAAAAAGAAACACTGGCACAGGTTTTAGAGCTGGTCTAAGATATCAGTAACTGTCAGCCCATCAGTAGAGCTAAATGCAGATTATAATGTCTAGGATGTTAATAGGGGCACAAATTGCATTGTGGGAGAATGTGAATACCCTGAAAATGAAATTATGTCAGTTTGGCAATCCCCAATACAGCTACTTTTGAGGTAAAATAAATGAAAATATAATATTTGATTAGAATTAGTTTACTTGGGTAGGGCACTGATTTTAACAGATTATTTTCAGAGCCAGACCAGGTTGCAAAACAAGACAAGAATGAAATATAAAATGCAAGCAGGCAATTGAATTAAGTACATATATGAGACTTAGAAAGGGAACGATAGTAAGCACAGAGTTTTTCACACATAACACACGAGTCTGCTTAACCAGTGTTGGTACTGACTGAAAGCTCTGTACTGTATTTACATAACTGTGGTGCAAAGCTGAGGAAAGTGGGCAGGGTTAGGAATATTGAGGGTGGAAGAGTTGCAAGGCTGGGAGGAAAATGAGCTAGTACACTGATGGATGGTTTCAACTACAGGAGAAAACTAGCTGTTTTGGGACATAATATTAGCAGGGAAAGATTATGTTAAATTATTTTTAAAGGCAGATTTACATCTCATAGATTTGACAGTGTGCTATTTAAGAGCTGATATGAGCTCTGTGTAATGTGTTATTATTTCTAATGTTAGTGGGAATGGATTCCCAGAGATTTGGTACAAGAACTGAGAGGCTATGGTTGTATGTGAAGTTTTATCAATGGAATCTGAAGAGTAATTGTGTTTTAACTGGTAGAGCATAAATGTTATTTTGTAATTTTAGTGATAAGCTTGCTGGCATGAAAAGGAAATGTTTCCATTGTTTGTAATTTGAATGTGATAGAACCTTTCAGAAGCCACGTTGAGTAATTCTGATACTTCCATACTCACAAGAATATCAAGACTTATTCTCTAAGCTGAGTGAATAAAAACACAACTATGACAATGTGACCATTTATTGAATAACTAGACAACATTACTGATGCCACAACAAAATAACTTTATAACCACATCATAAAACAGTTTGTAACTTTCACCTTTTGCTGTTTGGCATGACTGTCCCCATTCTAGCTCAAGTTTAAGGTTTGTGTGCGTAACCCAAGCTGCCTCAGATCTGAATGTAAAGACCCTAAGTCTTGCCTTCCAGCACAAACACCACTTGCCTTGGTTAAGGCTTAATCCTAAACCATACTTCCCATAATGAGGCAGCCTCTAAAATTCAATTGGGGTGAAGAAAAGGGGAGCCACAAGGTGGTTGCCAAATGCCTGTGGGTGGAACCTTGAATTAAGGCAGGGTGGGCAGGATGCCAAGGGCCGCTGCCTAAACTGTGATTAATAAGTGAGTGACGCTCACATATGCAGTGGTGGAAAACTTCCTGCTCTGCCTTGTCTGAGCTCGCTGTCAAGCAGACTTAGCGGCAAACCATCCATAATAAAATATTTTTTTCAGTTGCTTGGTGGATTTTTCCTTTAAGTGTTGTCAGCTATCTGATAAGAAGAATATTTTTGAATCTAAGTTTATATTTTTACATTTCAGCTTAATACAATTAACATTTTAAATGGTGGTGTTGTTCATGTTGATTTTTTTATCTCTTCTGTATCGTTTCTTCTTTTGTATTTGATTTGTACAGTGTTTAGTATTTAAAGGAAAAATAAACCCTAAAACTGGAAAAAAATATATATATTTATTTTCATCATATTTTGATACTGATGCACTATCAATGCAATCAGAATTACTCCAAATTTATTTCTTTATATTTTTTTTTACTCCAAAGTGACCATCATGTGGACAGCCATACTGATGTGATTTTGAGTTTTGGTCTCTTTGGCCTCTGTAACATTGCCATTGACATTATAATGATGGTACTGTGTATCACTGGCTTTTTCAGATGGTCTGTGAGAGTTGAGTCATATAATTGCAGTTTATGCACTATTATGTACATGTGTATCCATTAAAAGTGCATT